>NW_007258436.1:515852-522635 GCF_000164805.1 Carlito syrichta | reverse complement strand
TCCATCTCCTGTCACCATGAGCAATAAACCTCTCTCCCTGTGCTTGTGAAATTAGTGTTCTTTTACATGGGTGACTCCTATTTGGGAGATGATGAAAAGAAATGGGTCCCAGGTGTATGTTCTGGTTGTCACACTTTTTGCAGATAGATGAGGCCTTCACATGGCCATGAGGTGACCCTGTTAGAATGTAAATCAAATGCGGCATAAACTCATTTGCCTGATTTTTAATGAGGTTATTTCATCAAGTTCCAGAAACCCTTTGGATTGGCTAATGTCCTTTGGAGTGTGAGTTCCATGGGAAAAAGAGGTCCTGGATGAATTTTGGGTCTCTTGTGTCCGGAATATGGGGCCATTGACTCTTAAACTTTGTATCCACAAGAGTCACCAAAGTCGGTTATGTGAAAGGCAGATTCCATCATCCCCTCGTCAGAAATCCGTGTAAGCAGGTGTAGGCAGGATGCCCGAGCACACATGGCCGGGCATCGAGCGCGGAGTGGCTGTTCCGGGTGGGGCCCCTCGGCAGCCCCGCCAATTCCTATCCGGCCGGAAGGGAGAGTCCGCGGCGCGCGGGGCGAGAGCCGGGCTGGGCGGCGCTTCCGGTTGTGGCGGGACGGCCCGTCAGGGCGTCTCCAGGCCTTGTCGTCCTGGCTCCGGGACTTCGGGGGCCGGCTCCTCACGTGTTTGGGAGGGATTTCTGGAGTCTTCAGACGCGTCTGCGCTCTGGGGGCAGAGCCTGAGAGTCGCTGTACCTTTTCCCAGCAAAATGTCTTCCGCGCGAGAGCACTTCGACCCGCCACCCCGTGCTTGTCTCCCCGCTCCAGGTCACTCTCCTCCGAGCGAAAGGACGGGGTGCAGACCCCCAGCCCCATGGCCGCGCCGGCTGGCGCCGGGGTCGGGGTGCAGGCAAACACTGTCTCACAGCTTGCTTTGTGGTACTAGACTCGCCTCTACAGCTTTCTTATGGTTTATGTTGGCACCGTTATCTTTTTCCTTCCTTATACTTTTCACTTAATTTTCCGACATATTTTAAAGTGTTTTCATGGACAGCACACAGTTGAGTATTTTAACCAGTCTAACTATACATGCTTTTTTATTGCAGCATTTAATAATTTTACATTGAATGCTAGCATTGTCAGGGTTGGATTTACACATACCAACTTGCTATTTCTTCTGCCTTTATTATATCTCTTATTTCCCTGCTTCCCCTTTATGGCCCTCTTTTATGTTAAGTACATATTTTCTAGTGTCTCATTTTGTTAGTACAGCTTTTACCTCAATTGTGCTTAGTTATTTTCTTGTTTTGTTTTTCTAATATTATATATTTTCAAGTTACTGCCTGGTGGAATTTTTTGAGTCTAATATGGCTCAATTCCTTGCCCTTCCCTTGAGCTATAATTGTCATAAACTTGTACATGTGTGTATAATTTTTATATGGTATTTATATTACAGTACAATTTAATAATTATTGATATATGCAATCCTCACGTAAATCAGTGAAGAGAAGTCAAACTCTATTTGTGCTGTATTTTCTATGCATCTCCAAATTACTTTATCAGAATTTTTCATTTCTTCACACAGATTTATGTACTGTATGTTGTCTTTTCCATTCAGACTGAGTACTTCACTTAGTAGCTTTTCATGGTAAGTCTATTAGCAATGCATTATCTCAGTTTTGTCTGTAAATGTTTCATGCTTGAAGAGTCATGTCAATACATATAGAACTCTTGTTCAACAATTTTGTCCAGCTTAGTTTTATTTATTGTTATTCTATTATTTGCATTTGCATTTAGGGAGAGAACTTAATGAGATTCTCATCAAGCCTTTAAGGAAATTAAGGTAATCTTGAAACAAAGAAATGAAATAATTTGAAGAAAAAAAATTATAAGGTCATAAAATGAGGTAGCCATTGATAATTGATGGACTCAGCTATTGAGTCTTTTCTAAGTCAAGACTATAATGGATCTAAATGTTTGGCTTCTAACCAATAGTCAAGATCTAGTGACTTAAATCTTAACTCTATTTCATTCACTTTGATCAATCAAATACAATAAATAGAATTATCTTAGTTGTAGACATTATATGGTTGAGTTCTAAAGAAAATCTGGTCTGATAATCTCTATCTTTTGATTGCAGTGATTCTATTTGTGTTTAATGTATTCATTGAAATGGTTGGGCTTATATCTGCCTTTTTGTGATTTGTGAAATGCAGTTGATTCTACCACCATTGTGGAAATATCCATTCTCCTTAAACTTCTCCTAGCACTTGACTGTGGTCAAGGGACTGAATTAATCTTAATAGTTAGGCATGTATCAGTGGTAATCACAGAAACCAAGAGATTATGAACCCCTTTGGAAATCACATTTGCCTCAATAGTAAACAGATATGTGTTTTAAGAAAAGGATTCTGGGCTGGTAGAAACAACAACTTTTTACTGTACTAGCCCCATCATGTAGTACTTGCCTACTCTTAACTGGGATTTTCTTCTGCAGTTTATAGACTCTTCCTTGCTGGCATTGCCCATCTAACTTCATCAATAGACTTTGGAGCAACATCAACTTCTTGAAAAAAGTTCTAGAAGTTTCTATAAGGCAATAAAATCTTATATTTCCAGTGGAATTAAAATGAGGCCAAGAAGGGCAGATCATCTCCACGAATGTTTTTACATATGTTTGTGTGTGTGCTTATATATGAATGAGCCCACACTTACACACACACAAACATGCACATTCACATTTACAACCCTTCCCATGAGTTCTTCTGAAAATATAACTGACATCCTCCTTTGAAGAAGAGAGGTCTATTTTTCTTCCCTTTGAATCTGGGTGAGAACTGTGACTGTTCTTACCAATAAAGTGTGGCAGATCTGATACTATGTGGCTTTTTTTAGCTAAGTCATAAAAATGATATGGCTTTTGCCCATTCTCTCTCTCACTTACTCTGGAAACTCAGGCATCCCATCGTAAGAATGCCCAGACCACATTGGGAGGTCATGTGCAGGTATTCTGGGGAGTAGCACCAGGTAGGGCCCCAGCCACACCAAGAACCCACCACCAAACAGGTGAGACAGCCAGGCTTGAAATGTTTACAACCCCCAGATTGTGGGTTGCTCCACCCATTGCCAAGTGGAGCAGAGCCAAGAATTCCACTGAGCCATGCCCAAATTGGAGATTTGTGAGGAAGATAAATGTCATTGCTTTAAGTCATCACACTTTGGATAATTTATTAGGCAGTCATATTAACTCTAAGATGTTTGTTTTTAATAATGCCTATCACTTTTGTATCTGTGTAGTTCTGTGAAAAAAATAACACCTATTTGATTACTTTAAATGTGAAACTTAAAGGTTGCATAGTTTATAACTTAAAGTCTACTGGTGACTAATTCATGAAAGGAGAGGATATGATTACTTGGTGTATATTTATAGTTTGATTTATATATTTTAACATGGTCTCATGTATATGACTGCAAATGTTTTCCGTATATTTACCTGGCAAAGTAGAAATCAGTGTGAATTGCTAGAGGTCTTAGAAGGATGTCTGTGTCAGAAGCAATCAAAGACAAAATATGTGCTTCTTATATGTCATCTCTGAGAGATTAATGTCCCTAAAAATATACCACTTTTTTCACATTGGCATTTACTACTGTTCTCCATTAAAGCAATTATTTAAATTTTAAGTGTCTCCATTTTGGGTGGAGTAATTTAGCAATGTATTTAAAATTAGTTATTTTAAAAGTTAATTTTTTCTGTATTCACTACTCATCTCTATAAAGAACATCTTCAGATTCATTAAGTTGAGAAAGCCTCAATAAATAAAAGTCCTTTGCTGTGTATCTGCCCTGGAGTACTCTTAATAAGCAAAACTAATTATTTACAATTATTAGGATACCAGTGGGTGTGCAGGCCTCTGGAACGATAAATGTCTAAACTTTATGCTTCTGAAAAAGCCTGGAAAAGATGATTCTTGCCATTATGTCCTATAAAGGACTCCGTGTACCCACAGAGACAGAGAACAGAGTGAAAGTTTATCTGATAGAATAATCTACTTATTCTATTTGGTTATTAAAAATTGTGTGGGTCACTAACAATATAACATAACTCAAGCCTGCAGAATTAAATTATAAAATATCTTCTTGAAAGTGTAAGCAACCATCCATAAGAGATATTTAAACAAATACATTCAAGATATAGTAAACTATTTTATATTTCTGCCAGCCAATAATGACCTGCTGACATCTAAAAGCTTGATATCAGACTCTTGGATAAAGGGCATGATTTATGAATTAGTAAATGCAATGCTTTAGAAAAATTCTTAAAATTAACTGTAGTCATTGTAGGCAAGGAGATAAGGTTCTGTATTAATTTGTAGGCATGTAAGTGTATTTATATGTGTTCATATGTGTAAGCAATATACATGTATGCATAAATAAATTATTCATAGGAATATTTATGCATTTTAAATTTTGAGGTAAAATCAATATGTGATCTGGACATCAATAAAGGATTTTAAATTGTATGTTTTTGAGAAAATGCAATCAAAATAAAAAGGTTTGGTTGTTTAATTTCAATAATATTATCAAGTTTTGAGACGCTAGTTGAATTGACATCAGATCATCAGTTTTTAAATAATGTAGTTTTATCAAAGTTATATATGAACATAAAAAAATAAAATATTGCTATAATGTAACTGTAAAAAGTTCAAGTCTCAATTGATAGTTCGATTGAGTATAGAATTAAGATCTGGAAACCTTTCTTCCTTGGCTTTTGAACCCATTTCTCCATTGTGTTCTACCTTCTAGCATTGCTATTGGAAAGTCAAATGAGACTCTATTTCTTTGTTTGTGGCTTTTAAAAATTTCCTTCTTGAGCCGGGCTTGGTGTCTCAGCCTGCTATCCTGTACCTTTGGGAGGCTGAGGTGAGTGGATTGCCTGAGCCCGTGGGTTCGAGACCCGCCTGGGCAGCGAGACCTCATCTCTACAATAAATAAAAAAATCAACCGGACGTGGTAGCACATGCCTGTAATTCCGGTTACTCGGAAGGCTGAGGCGGAAGGATCGCCGGAGCCCAGCGGGTCGAGGCTGCGGTGGCCGGGAGCGGCACTGCACTCCAGTCTGGCCGACAGAGTGAGACTCCAACTCAAAAAAAAAAAAAAATAACCTTCTTGGAAGATTTTAGGGATTTTTTTTTCTTCCCGTGTTCTGAATTTTCCTGGTAATATAATGAAGTCTTTCCATTTGTAAGCTTCTGTATTTCAGGTGTTGGATATTTTCCTGAATAATTTCTCTGATAAATTATTTTTAATGCCCTTCCCCTCTTCACTTTGTTCTCCTTTCTTCCAGCATTTCTGTTCTATAGATAATACATTAGCCTGTACTGACATAAGACAGATGGTTCTTGCTATCGTGTGTTGTGTTTTTAGTAATCTATCTAAAACATGCTTAAAAGGAAGGGAAAAAAAAGCCAGAAAAAGAGAATTGGTTAAATAGTGAAGTTTATTCTGTTCACATTCTGTACTTAACTTTACTAAGTGTGATGTCTGCTATTTTCTATTCTTTATGATACTTTTTTGTTTAAGGCTGTTGTTTTCATCCTCTAACAAACATGCTTTATTTTCAATTACAAACAATGCTGTAGTTGATACTCTTATATTTGTATGTATCTATATGAGTTTCTTAAGGTTGTATATCCAGAAGTTTATTGCTAAGTACTGAAAGAGAAGTGAATTTAGTTGTTTACTAGATCCTACCAAATTATATCCCTAAGTACCTACTGAAATTTATATTTCAATCAACAGACCATAACAGTACCTTAAAAAAAGAAACAAATTAACAAGTAACATTTTTACACTGATATAATGAGTCAAAAGATATATTTCGTGTTCTCATTTTATTGATAAATTAACATTTCTGTGGATATTAGTGAAGGTATGCACATTTTCATACTTTTATTGATCATTTGAATTTCCACTTTATTCACCTTTCTAACAGTTTTTAAAGATTTCTAAGTGTTTGCTTTTTTTTTTTAAGCTGGGTTATTTGCTTGTTTATGTTGATTAAGAAGGTTCTTTACCTAATATATTTAGATATATTAAGTAGACATATTTTTCATGACATATACTGTAAATATATTTTCTGCCTTATTTTATAAATGTGATTGTAGAGTTTCAAATATTTATGCAGTCAACTGTAATGTTTATTTATATTTTGTGTGTTTTACCATTCTTTTTTCTTCTTTATAAGTCCCTTTAAATATCAAAATAGTTTTCATCTTTAATCAACCCGACCACTGTACTTATACATAGTGAAAGCATACATCTAATTTTGTGTGGAGGGGTCCTTATAAAATCAGCGCTCTCCAGTGATTTGACTTCCTAGCTGTGTGTACACGCATGGGCGCTATGGGTTGTTCTAGCGGCCAGTTTCTCAGTCTCTGAACCAAGGCCACATGATCTTAATTGAGAGGTATCTCTGTGCATGTTAGTTTTAAACGAGCTTTTAAGCCACCAATGGTCTAGAGGCTTTTCTATGAGACAGCGTGTCTCAAACTGATTAGTATGTAGTTGTCCACAGCATTCTGTGACTGCGGGTCCTTGCATGAAGTTGTCCGAGGCCACGCTGCTTGGGAGAAAGAGAAGAAAGACCTCGAGCGGAGCGTGCCGGTCCTCTGCGGTCTCCAGGGGTTTCCTGCAGGGGTTTCCTGCAGGGGTTTCCTGCAGGGGTTTCCTGCAGGGGTTTCCTGCAGGGGTTTCCTGCAGGGGTTTCCTGCAGGGGTTTCCTGCAGGGGTT
>NW_007258436.1:412779-515594 GCF_000164805.1 Carlito syrichta | reverse complement strand
CCTGCCCGGCACCCGAGCTCCGAGCACAGGTTCGGGCCACCTGTGACCCTGGCCCGGCATAGGCAGGGGTTGTCTTCGCTGTTTCCATCGACCCGTAAATGTACGTCTCGCTCACGCTTACGCCGGCGTCTACAGCAGAAGTGTTTTGGCCTTTGTTTGGGAGCTTGGTGATGCTTCTGAGCCCGAAATACGCGGTGAGAACTTCACTCCGGTTTCTGTCAGTGAGTCTGGGAAAACTGGTTTCACGATACCTCACTTAGCTTAAAGTTGTGGTTTCCGAGAACCCGCCTGGGGCGTTAAGTGAGAACTGACTGTATTTGTGTAACTTTTAAATTTCTTTTCACCTTTAGCTATTTTTTCGCTTATCTGTGTTCTCGTGTTTTATTATTCTGTACCAAAACCATTTTCTGGTTTTGGTCAACGCTTATTATGAATTTTTATGCTAATAATTTATGTTCCTATCATTTCCAATTTGTTTGAATTCAAGAATAAATTTTTTCTAGTTTCTGGGGTTAAAGCTGATTCATCTATTTTTAGTAATTCATTTTTATGCTTGATATCGTTAAGTATACTTATTTTCTATTGCAAAGCACTTTGGGTTTTTCCTCTAGATTTTTCAATTTCTTCTTTTTTAATTTCCCCTATACCCAATAACTATTTAAAAGTTTTCTCTGTTTCATAAGCTTTTTCTTAATGATTGCATGAGACAAAGCATAGATAGCACTTTCCACAATTCCTGTTATATAGTATGTGCTTAATAAATGCTTGTCTATTTGATTATGAATAATAGCATTCATAAAATTCTTAATTGCCTTGTTTAATTATGTTCTCATTCTGGACCTATATTCCCTGGTTTTAGCATTCATACATAGCGTATGATAATTTCTGAAAATCTTTCACTCTCTGCTTGCTTTTCGCACAGCTTGGAACAGTTCACTCTGACCACTCGTGTCCTTTCTTCCATAGTCACAGCTTACACTCTCCAATTCACATCTATCTTCATAGCCTTTTATTGATACATTATTTTATTTCCATATGCCGTATTTATACATGAATTATGTAACTTGGCAAAAACTAGACTAAGCAAGAATTTACACAATAATTCATTTTTTTCGACTTATTTTTTTGAATTTACCCTCCTTTTCCATCAAAAACAGATGCCCAGCCTTTTGTGAAGACACGATCACCCTTCATGGACACTCTTCCTTCTGTCTGAAGCGCTTACCTTGATGACCCTCTTAGTAAGCCTCTCCACACCACAGCATCTTCCAAGCTCCAAGCAGTTCCATTTCTTGGAAGATTTCCCATGCTGACTGGATGGATGTATTGTCTTCTTTCCTGTAACTCCTATACTATTTGTTGGAACTTGTCATTTTGCACTTCCCATTGTTTTTATTTTTGTAGCTTTGTCTTAAAGTCAGGAAATGTAGCGTCTTTGTTCTTCCCTTTTAAGGGTCGTTAGTGAGTCATGGTCTTTTAAATTTTAAGAAATTCTCATTATATTTTCCCAGAAAAGAATTTTGATAAAAATTACATTGCACGTGTGCCTCACTGTGGGTAGTATTGACTTAGCAATATTAAATTTTCTGATCTTTAAAGAAGAATGTGTTTAAGAGTTTGTTTAATTTCCTTATACTTTTCTGTTTGCCAGTTTTCCGCCAGCTTTGGATTTCTAGTTCCATCCCATTTTGTTCATAACAAACAAACTATATGCTTTAGGTCTTCTTAAATTTGATAAGACTTACGTATCCTAACAGAAAGTACCCTGTGTGATTGAGAATCTTGTATATTCTGAGTTCTAAAGATGTCTATTAGGTCTAATTGGCCTATAATGCTGCCCAAGATTTTTTTTTTTTTTTGAGTTGGAGTCTCACTCCATTGCCAGGGCTGGAGTGCAGTGGCACGCTCACAGCCACCCATCCCAGCGTCAGCCTGCTAGACTCCAGCGATCCTTCTGCCTCAGCCTTCCAAGTAGTCAGAACTACAGGCACGCATTACCATGCCTGGCTACTTTATTTATTGTAGAGACGAGGTCTCACCAGGTTGTCTGAGCTCAGGCAATCCAGTCGCCTTGGCCTCCCAAAGTGCTGGGATTACAGGCTGAGCCACTGAGTCCCGCCCCAAGATTTTTTTAAATTGACCTACTATCTGATATTTCTATTTATTATTGAAAGTGGGATCTTAAAGTGTCTTACAATTATTGTGTTGCTGTCGATGTTTGCTTCGTATATTTCGTAAATTCTTTTTTAATAACCATACAAGAACAACTGCTATGGATTCCTGTTAAATGGACCACTTTTACTGTTCTGTAATATCTAACTTTGTCTTTTGTGACAGCTTTCTACTTAAAGTGTTTTTTGCCTAATATGGCCTTGTGGTTACTATTAACATAGAATATATACATATATCTTTAATTTTATTTTATTACTTTGAATCTGCTAGACTCCTTAAAGTTAAAGTAGAAGAATAATCTAGAGTTCTCTTTGTCATTAATCTATTCAGCCATTTTATGTCTTTTCTTAGGAAGTGTAATTCATTACTAAGAGAAATAAAATTACTATTACCCTAAATTATAGTGTTTGTTATAGAGAAGATTCCAGAATTTTAAAAGATAATTTATTTTTATGCAGGTTAAAAGGAGTAGCAGATATATTTTTTAGAGAGTTATAATTATAATCAAAATATACTTATTTGCATTTGAAGTATTTTAGGTCTTTGAAAAGTAAATATTAATATAATTCAACTGTAAACACTTTGTGCTATGTCTTCATTCATAGTGTTTATGTGGAAGCATGCAGTCAAGTTTTCCTGCATCAGAGCCTTGAAAGACCTTTCTATAAATGCTGTGGGAATTATGCATATGCTTTTTCATAGAATATTAAGAACCCTGGAACATAATATGCATGAAGCAAATCTAGGTGGAGGGACTCTTTGTGACTGACTTAAAACAGTGTTGCAAGTGATGCGTGAGGTAGTTGTCCAGAGTAATTTCCTCTGCAATATAGTAAGAGAAACATTTTGAACTTCAAAGTAATTTTTTAACAATTTCACATTATAATAACAAAATACAATGGATTTTGAGTTGGTTTTCTTAGGCTATTATGAACTTAATTTGTTTTGCTAAATAAAGCAAAATTGGTTTTAGTATGTTGAGCATGTTGTTTATTGAATGAAATGCCATCCTGCCACCAACATTAACCTGTTCTGCTTTTCTTAAAGTTGTGGTAAAAAATGGTAACAATATAATTTTGAGTAGCATAGTGGAATTATATCTCCAGTGATCTTTTTTCTGAGTGGCTTTAGCTTCAGTTTATTTGGAGAATATTGTTCCCATAGGTAATATTTTTATTCTTTATTTTTGTAACTGTGAAGTCATTATGATGGTTATAATAAAGATTTGGGGGTATAATCAAAAGTCATAAATTTCTGAATTCTAAATAATTATTTACAAAATTTTACCCTACATTTTGCTTTGAACATGTAAACTCTTTGGTACACAAACACAGAGACTTTTAGGTTTAATTTACATAGAGTGAAATATGCAAATATATTACTCTAAAGATAAGCTTTTAGTGCAAAACAATAATGGAGGAAGTAATTCTGTTTTGTAAGTGTGAGTATATACCCATTTTGAAAATAAAATAAAAATACTGGAAAAAACAAAACATACACACACACACAACATGATGCACCTTTCTTATACTGCCTAGGCTACTGGAAAGAAGAAAATGTGTTGTGTTTGTCTAACCACACTTCCTGATGGCCCAAGAAGTGATGAGGCCTTGTGTTTTTTAGGAACCTGACAAAGCATTGAAAAATTGCAATCATTCTTATTTATAAGTGTGGTGTGGGTCAGATTTTTATAGTCAAGAACTGAAATTGAGGATGCATACTCATATAGGGCCCACGTGCCAAGCTATTTAGTTCAGAAGCCATGTAATAAAGCAAAAAATGACATATCGAATAAATAAATTGGTGTTCAAGTTGACCACAGAAAATGAACCTGAAAGTTCTAGGATTCCACAGCAGATTAAGGTCCCAAAACTAAGTTCAAACATACTCAGATTGTGCAGAAGTCATGGACGTCAGAGTTGAAGCAGGAAAACCCCTGTAGTTGGCCCAGAGGAAAATCCAAAGCAGAAATGAAATAAGCCACGAATTGTATCCTGTCTCAAAAAGGAGCAAGAGCAATAGAGGCCATTTTCCTCTTCCAAACCATGTTTTTTCATCTAGATTTCAGATGCTGGGTTTTCCTCAACTGATTTGCCTGGTATGTGTAGCGTCACACTGCCCAGACATCCCCATCTGTTCCTAGTGACCCTGGTGTACTGAATGGGTTGGGTAGTTTTATGTCACTCAAATAAACCAAGTGGTGCATCTGTGAGGGCACCACTCCCTTACAGGTTCATCTGCACATGCAGATGACCAGCTTCATGGATGCTGCCTCCCCAGAAGCTGGAGAAGAGAATGGAAGGAGAGGGAGATAGGACCCAAGCTCCACATCCATTTCAGTAGAAACCTTTAGCGTGGATACCGGAGCTGTCCAGTGCTCAGCCATTCCTCTTCCATCATCCCTGTGACCTCCATAAAATCACACTCACAAATCAACAGCTTTGTGGTTAGAGAAAAAAATCAACAACTCTTCTATGAACTTTAGAAGTCTCAATAATGACTATTAATTGCATTTATTTCTAATCATCATCTTTACAGAGGACTGAGAGAACGTGTCATTGAGTTTCTCTGGTTGAGCCGACAAAGGATGACTAGATGTCTTATTCTACTCGGGACCCATCACTACCTAGCACCTATCTCTTTTGCTAACCTTCTAAGCTCTCCACTTCCCCAACTCACCCCCACACCAATCTTCACAGTAAAAGTCCCGCTTTTTTGTTCTATTTTTCAATATTTTGTGGTTCTTTTCAAACATTATTTAGAGGGCTACATCTATTTGGTCCAATATCTGCTAAGACATTTTTCATGATCAACCCATAAGGTAGCTCACATTTTGGTAAGTTGAAGAGTTATTCTGAGAATGCAGTACCTTTCCTTGCATTCTTGTATTTAGTCATGCTTAATATGTCATGTATTATCTCACCTTAACACAAAGCTTCTGTGCAACCCCTAGTCATTTTCTGGTTTCATAGTTCTGCCCCCTTAGACCCCAGATCTCCTACTGTCCTTCTACTTGGTGAAGATTTCAAGGCTTCAGATTCATAGGGATTTTTAATTTGATAGTTCCTGCAAATTACAAATACTTCATTTCTTTGAAATAGTTCAGATGAGTAGAAAGACAGGCTGTTGGGTAGGCTTAGCAGATATGGTAAGGTACGTGTCTGAAGAGCAGCAGTGAGACACGCCTTTCTGCTGCATTATGACTCACGGCTTTAGGCGAGAGCCCCTTTGCAAACCAAATTCAAATTACAGTATAAAAAGGAATTCCAGGTCTTAGTTAAGATCCACATATCTACCAACATTTTTGTAACAGATTTCCAGTTAAGAAATTTTAGCACTCCATTATACTAGTTTTTAAGATACATTTTTGTCACTTGGGCATTGTGCAACATAACAACAAAAAACAAATCAAAATATTTTTAAATGGTCTCTTTGACATTGTCTTTATTGTTAGCTTTTGTCCTTGGAAGCAATTTCTCCCTTTCTCAGCTTTGTTTTCTTCTTCACTCTGATTTCTTCTTTAGCCTGTGATGAATCTTCCCAGTAAGACTCCTGGAGCTCTGTGGCATGTTGTCACTGTGCTTTATCTCTGCACAGAGTGTAATTGCCTTCTTTCCTTCAGTCTCCATGCTTCCCCGGCTGTGCTCTCCAGCATCAGTGCTTAGTACTGCAGTCACACCGCATGCCTGAAGATAATTTCATGGCACTTCCATCACACCTGGGTGCTGATCAGATTCCATTCCATCTCCCCATAATCCTGTATCTGTGTCTTCTATGTTGTTATTAAATGCTGTCCTGTTCCTGCTGAGTAACTATTTAAAGTTATACTGACCATCATCTAGAGAAATTTCTAAAGTGTTTAGCTTCTTTCAAAAAAACGCCATTGGCTAAATGACAAAATTCTTTTAGCTTGGAAGATTTAAACTTTGGAATATATAGTTCATTTTTATGTTTGATGCAAGCAGTCTTTTACAGTACCATAGCTTCTAGAAGAAATATGGTCTTACTTTCTCAAGGAGAATCAGTGGCTTATAGACAGACATACAAAGCAAAATAGAAATATGAACAAGAAACTCAATGCCTGCAGATTTTGAAATATCTAGTAAAAAAAAAATGTGGATGAAATAGGAAATGTCTCCTGCCTTTAGCTGCTTTTGATGTACCCCTTTTTATTAAGAAAACCAAGTAAGAACTATCTTGATGTAACCATGTTAGAGGATTTGCCAGATTTCTAGCTCTTCAAATAAGTATTTGTTTATTTCATTATAAAGTTATTGATTACTAGATTTTTTTAATTCAAAGATAGTTTGAAATTTGCAAATTTCTTATGACATTTACATAAAAATTAGCAGCACTAAGGTCTCTGGGCTTTTTTCATAATTTATTAGCATTTTTATTTTGTCTTCTGTGTATATTTTTTCATTGTTGTGACCTCAACAATAGTTTAATGCAAATGATTTGAGATATAAACACTTGGGTTCAAAATCTACTTTTTATGACTTAATTAGTAACTGAGTGATTTAGGGAAAATTAAATGAGTCCCCAAAACCTGTTTCTGTGTGTCTCAAAGGGGGGCATGACACCAAATTTCCAAGACTCAAAACGAAGTCTGCACTGAATTTGCACACACAAACATAAACACACAGTTTATGCAACTTTTTATTGTGACCTAAGTATGAGCAAACTACATAATATGGTTCTCAATTCACAAAATAGTAATTTGTTGCTGCATTGGTGGAATAATTGAGGGTGGCAATCTCCAATGAGATATGTTATTAACAGAGTCTTACTGTTAGTTCTGTGCTTTTATTACTTTCACTGTATGCTCTTGGTTTATGCATTTCATCTTAGAATCTAACTGCTGCATAAGATACTGGTGTAGTATGCTGGAAATTAAACTACATTGAATAGCAAGAAGTGTGTTAATGAGAAACTGGCACAAGGTACTATGGGAGTAGCAGGCAAAGTAAGCTACTAACTAAACTCACTGTAACTCGGTAATTCTAGATGTGTGAAGGCATGAAATTATTTTCTCTTTGGGATGCAAGACCTCATCTGAACATTTCTGCTGCCACTTTTGTCTCTCTCATCACTATTTATGAGTGTGTTATGCTCTGAATATTGCATTTTAATATAGTGAACTAAATTCCCATGCAACACTCATTATGCAAACTAATGCCTTGAAAGAGTAATGCCAATAGATGGTAACATAACCAGTATAGGTAACACCCAGAAGACTGACAACACTAAATTTTAGCAAAAATTTATGGCACCTAAGCTCCACTGTATTGCTGATGAGAGTGTAAAATGGTACACTTTAGAAAGCCATTCAGTCATTTCTTGTAACATACACATTGATCTATCTTATGTCACTATTTCACTGTGTATTTATTCAAGATAAATAAAATCATGTACACAACACACAATCTTGCACAAAAATGTTTATAGAGTTTTTATTTACAATAACCAAACTGAAACTAAATGTTCATCAATGGGAGAATGAATACATGAATATCATTCAACAATAAAAAATTAAGAGCTCCTGGTATGAACAGGAATAAATTTCAGAAATGCTAGAAAATCAAGTTAGACAAAAATTACTATATAACATTACGCTTCCTATCTGTAGTTCATAAAAAGGCAAAACTAATCTATAATGATAGACCTCAAAGCAGTATCTGCCTATGTGGAGGCAAGAAGTGTGCATAAAAACTTTCTAGAAAAATCAAAATACTCTATATCTTGTTTAGGGTATGAGTTTTTTTATTGTATCAGTTGTCAAAAATTATTGATTTTTATGCTGTAGTTCTTTGTATTTTGGCAAATAAAATTTTATAAAGAAGAGGAAGAGGAGAAGAACAAAGAAATGGTGCCTGTCTCTAAGGCAAGGGTCAAAATAACCTCAAAGCTATAAAAAAAAACATAAATAGACAATGTTTATAGATTTTTCACTATGCTCTACATTTCTGGAATTAGTCCTCTGGATTTTTTTATGCAGATATGATTGGATAATACGAACCTAATGGACATTTATTGGGCAATTAATAGATTCTCAAGAGTTGGAATAGTAGATAAAATAGATATAAATACTTACATACAATAGTCATGGCTTGATTGTTGCTCAACATGAGGAAAGGGTATCTATAGAATGGGGAAGTTTGTTTTAAATAAAGGGACCACCTGAAGAAAAGCCTATTTATGGGTAGAAGTTTCAAAATCAAAGAGGTATCAAGAATTAAATAGATAACAGAAGAAACGTCTGATATCCTTTGGGAACATGCATAAGTGTCTCTGGCATCTTATTTGTCAAGTTAGCCTTTCACCAAAAAATGATGTTAAGGGCTTAGAGTTTAGAGAGGCAGAAATCTCAGAATATAAAGCAGTTTGGGGAAACAAGGTTCATTTTCTTTTTAAATTTATTTATTGATACATAATATATACATGAGTATATATTTTCAGGGTACATGATACAGTCATATAACATGTAAAGATCAAACCAGAATAATCGGGATATTCATCACCTTAAATATTCAATTTCTATGCTAGGAACAGTCAAATTATTATCTTCTGACAATTTTGAAATGCATAATTGGTTGTAACACTAGGTCTTACTTTCTCTATCAAACTGTATTTTTGTATCCATTAATCAGTCATTCTTTATTCCTCCCTCTCCCCTAGCTTTCCCAGACTCTGGCAACCACCAACCTCCTCCATAACACCCACCTTTTTAGCTCCCGCATATGAATAAAAATGTGACATTTGTCTTTCTGTACCTGGTTTATTTCATGGATGGACTTCCAGTTTCATCCATGTTGCTTCAAATGACAGGATTTTATTCTTTTTATGGCTGAATAGCATTATATTTTGTACATATTCCACATTTTCTTTCTTTATTCCATTGAAGAGCACTTAGGTTGATTCCATATGTTGGGTATTGTGAATAGTGCTGCAATTAACAGGGAGGTGCAGATATCGGTCCAATATAACTAATAGTAGGATTGCTGAATCATGTGGCAGTTCTATTTTCAGATTTTTGAGGTACCTCCATACAATTTTCCACAATGGTTGTACTAATTTACTTTCCTTCTAGGAGTATAAAAGAACTCTCTTTTCTCCACATCCTCAGTAGTATCCTTTATTCCATCTTTTTGATAACAGCCAGTTTTTGATTTTCACTTCTCTAATGATTAGTGATGTTGAGCTTGTCTTATTATTATTATTATAAAGATGTGTAGTACAATTCAGGGTTAGGTATACAAACATTGATTATGCAGGTACCCTTGTTGATGAGTTATGCCCCTTCCTCCCCTAGCAGTTTCCCTCAACTGGCAATTCCTTTCTTACAGTATTATAATTGTTCAAGGTCCACTTTTGAGTGAGAACATATGGTAGGTAATCTGTTCTTTGTTTCTGTGATAGATCACTGAGTATGATCTTTTCTAAATCCAACCAGGTTACTGTGAAGTCTATATGGGCAGCCAACAGACACATGAAAAAGTGCTCAGCCTCACTCATCATCAGAGAAATGCAAATCAAAACCACATTGAGATACCACCTAACCCTGGTAAGAATGGCCATCATTAGTAAAACAAACAACAACAGATGCGGCGTTAGTCCTCTGGATTTCTCCACACCCTCTAGATGCGAGGATGTGGAGAAAAAGGAATGCTTCTACACTGCTGGTGGGAATGCAAACTAGTGCCACCTCTTTGGAAGACAGTGTGGTGATTTCTGAAAAAACTAGATATTGACCTTCCATATGACCCATGCAATTCCCTTATCGGGAATATACCTGGAGGAACTCAAATCATTCTACAAAAAAAAAAAAATACCTGCACATATATGTTTGTTGCAACTCTATTCACGATAGCAAAATCATGGAACCAACCACGTTGCCTATCAAAGCTGGACTGGATTTAAAAAAAATGTGGTACATATACACAATGGAATATTATACAGCCATAAAGAAGAGTATTTTTAAAATATACCTGGTGGCTATTCGTATATCTTCTTTGAAAAATGTCTGTTCAGATCTTTTGTCCACTTTTGATTGGATTATTTGGAACTTTTTAAAAACTTCTTATATATTTGGGTTATTAATTCTATTTCAGAAAAATAGTTAGAAAATAGTTCCTCCCATTCTGTAAGTTAGTTCTTCTTTGTTGACTGTTTTTGTGCAGTGCAGAAGACTTTTGAATTTATCTGATCACATTTGTCCATTTTTGCTTTTGTTGCCTGTCCTATTGATGTCTCACATCAAAATATCATTCCCAGGCCAATGTCCTGGAAAACGTTCTCAAGTTTTTTTTGTAGCAGTTTCATAGTTTCAGATCTAAGAATTAAGCCTTTAATCTTCTTTGATTTGTTTTTTGAATATGGTGAGAAATAGGAGTATAATTTTATTCCTTTGCATATGGTTTTCCAGTTTTCTTAGCACCATTTATTGAAGAGACTGTACTCTCCCCATTCTTTTCTTGTTTTGTTTTTTTTTTGAGTTGGAGTCTCACTCGGTCACCCAGACTGGAGTGCAGTGGCCGCTCCCGGTCACCGCAACCTCCACCTGCTGGGCTCCGGCGATCATTCTGCCTCAGCCTTCCAAGCAGCCGGAATTACAGGCACGCACTACCACGCCCGGCTGAGTTTTTGATTTATTGTAGAGATGAGGTCTCGCTGCCCAGGCGGGTCTCGAACCCGCAGTCTCAGGCAATCCACTCACCTCGGTCTCCCAAAGGTGCGGGATTACAGGCTGAGCCACCGAGCCCGGCTTCCCCATTCTATCCTTGTTACTGTGGTCAAAAAATTGAATTGACTGAAAATGCATGGATTTATATCTGTGTTCTCTATTCTGTTTCATTGGTCGATGTGTCTGTTTTTATGACAGTACCCATGCTAATTTTTTTACTGGAGCTTTGTAGCATAATTAGAAATTGGGTAGTGCGATGACTCCAGCTTTGTTCTTATTTTCTCAAGATTGTTTTGGCTATTCATGGTCCTTCATGGTTCCATATAACTTTTATGATTAAAAAATTTTATATTTCTATGAAGAATGCCATTGGTATTTTGATAGGAATTACACTGAATCTGTAAATTGCTCTGGTAGTATGACATTTTAGCAATATTAATGCTCCCAATCTATGAGTATCAAATATCTTTCCTTTTTTGTGTATTATTTATAATTATTTTAATCACAGGTTATGTTTTTTCTTGATTTTTCCTTTTCTTTCTTTTTCTAGACATTTTATTTCTTTGGTTAAATTAGGTCCTAAGTGTTTTATATATTTTTTGTAGCTATTGAAATTGAATTGCTTTCTTGATTTATTTCCAGATTATTCCCTGTTGGCATATATAAATCTGTGTATGTTGATTTGTATCCTAAAACTTTACTGAATTTCTTTATCAGTTCTAACAGGTTTCTGTGAATATAAAATCATGGCCACTGCAAACAAGGCTAATTTGACTTCTTCCTTTCCAGGTTGAATGACATTTACTTCTTTATTTTCCTTAATTGCTCTGACCAGAACTTTTTCAGTATTATTTTTAATAAAAGTGGTGAAAGTGGACATCTTCACCTGGTTCCATATCTTAGAGGAAGGGCTTTTAATTTTTCCCTGTTCAATATGATATGGACTTTTTATGGTATTTTTCTTTTATGTTCAGTTTGTTGAAGGTTGTTCTTTAATCACAAAGGAATATTGACTTTTCTTGAATGCTTTTTCAACCTCTATAGAAATAATAATATGGGCCAGGCTCATGCTTATAATCCCAGTGCTTTGGGAGGTCAAGGTGGGAGAATCACCTGAGGCCAGCAGTTTGAAATCAGCTTGGGTAACATAGTGAGACTCCATTTCTACTTAAAATATGAGAAAAAAATTAACCAAGTAGGGGTGTGTATGCTTGTAATCTTAGCTACTAAGGCTAAGATGGAATAATTATTTGATCCCAGGAGTTCAAGGATACAGTTAGCTATGATTTGTACCACTGCACTTCAGTCTCAGTGACAGAGTGAGACCTTGTTTCAAAAAAAAAAAAAGTATGATTTTCATTCTTAGCTCTGTTAATGTAATGTGTCAAGCTTATTGATTTGCATATGTTGAAGTATCCTTGCATTCCTGGGATGAATCCCACTTTGTCATGGGGAACAATCTTTTTAATGTCTTACTTAATTTGGTTTGCTAGTATTGTATTGAGGATTTTTACAGCTATGCTCATCAATAATATTGTCCTGAGGTTTTCTTTTTTTAAATTGTGTCTTTTATTGGTTTTATTATCAGGGTAATGTTGACCACATATAATGAGTTTGAAAGTATTTCTACTTCTTGTTGTAGCTCTATTCACAATGGCAAAAACATGGTAAAACATGGTACCAACCATGCTGCCCATCAAAGCTGGACTAGGTAAAGAAAAAATGGTACATATACACAACAGAATGGTATGCAGCCATAAAGAAGGACAAACATATGGACATCTCAGCAACTTGGATGGATTTAGAATCTATCATACTTAGTGATCTATCACAGAAACAAAGAACAGAGGAATAGCATATGTTCTCATTTATAAGCAGACCTTGAACAATTATCATAGTACTATAAGAAAGGGATTGGCAGTAGTGGGAAACTGCCAGGGAAGGGGGGGTGGGATTGACAGTTGAGAGAAACTGCTAGGGGAGGGAGGGGCACACCTCATCAACAAGGGTACCTGCATAATGAACATTTGCATACCTAACCCTTAATTATACCCCACATCTTTAAAATAAAAATTAAATTAAATTAAATTAATTAAAAAAGAAAGCATTCCCACTTCTTCAACTCATTTAAAGACTTCCAGTAAACTTGGTATTAGTTCTTTAAATGTTTGGTAGAATTCAGCAGTACAACCAAAAGACAGTGTGCTTTCTTTGATAGAAAACTTTTTATAACTGTTTCCATCTTGATTATTGGGTTGTTCAGGTTTTCTATTCTACTCAATCTTAGTAGGTTGTATATGTCCAGGAATTTTTTCATTTCTTCTAGGTTTTCCAATGTGCTATATGCAATTGTTCAAAATAGTCTCTAATGATTATTTGTGTTTCTGTGGTCTCTGTTATATATTTTTGTTGTTGTTCTGATTTTATTTATTGGAGTCTTTTCTTTTTTTTTAATCTAGCTAATTGTTTGTTGATTTTGTTTATCTTTCAAAAAGCTAACTTTCTGTTTAATTAATTTTTTAGTCCCCATTTTATTTATTCTGCTGTGATTTTTATTACTTCCTTCCTTCTAATACATTTAGGTTTGGTTTGCTTTTCTAGTTCCTTGAAGTGCATCATTAGATTGTTTATTTGAAGTCTTTCTACTTTTTTGAGACAGGAATCTATTACTCTACATTTCCCTCATAATACTGCTCCTGTTGTATCTCATGGGGTTTGGTATACTGTATTTCTATTACCACTTGTTTCAATACATTTTTAAATTTTCTTCTTAATTTATTTATTGACCCATTGGTTGTTCAGAAATATGTTGCTTAATTTCCTTGTGTTTCTGTGGTTTCCAAGGCTCTTCTTGTTATTAATTTCTAGTTTTACTCCAGGTGGTCAAAAAAGATACTGAATGAGATTTCTACTTTTTTTGAACTTGCTGAGACTTGCTTTGTTGCCTGAGATATGGTCTATTCTGGAGAATGCTCCATGTGCTAATGAAAAGAAAGTATATTCTACAGCATTTGGGTAAAATGATCTGTAGATGGCAGTTAGACCTATTTGGTCGTGTATAGTTTAAGTACAATGTGTCCTTATTTTCTATATGGATGATCCATCCATTTCTGAGAGTCAGGTGCTGAAGTCCCCTACTGTTATTGTTCCAGTAAGATCTATTCATGTTTCCTTTCTTTACTTGGGTGCTCTGGTGTTGGATGCATAGATATTTATAATTGCTATAACCACCCCCTGAATTGCCCCTTTTATCTTTATATTCAGACTTTCTTTGTCTCTTTTTATAGTTTTTGACTTGTAGTCTGTTTTATCTGATATAACCATAGCTATTCCTTCTCTGTTTGATTTTCACTTGTATGGAATATCTTTTTACATTTCTTTAGTTTATGTGTATCTTCATAGGTGAGGTATGTTTCTTGATATAATTGGATCTTTTTTCTTTATTTATTCAACAACTCAACCTTTTAATTGAAAAATTAAGTCCATTTACATTTTGTATTATTATCGATAAAGATATATATATATTACTACCTTTTTATTGCTTCTTTTCTGGTTGCTTTGTAATACTCTTATTTCTTTCTTCTTTTCTGTGGTCAAATAATTGTCTCTGGTAATATGTTTTATTTTTTTCTTTTTTTGGTTATCATAGGTTATAGGTTTTGACATTGTGGTTATCATAAGCCTTACATCAAACATCTTATAGCTATAACAAGTTTTGTCTTTTTAAAAAAGAGATGACAACTTAGATTTTAAAAGGTACAGAAACAATGAAAACAACTAAAGAAAACTCTATATTTTAATTCTATCCTCTCTACATTTTCATTTTGTTTTCTCAATTTATATATTTTTATTTTGTTATTCCTTAACAGGTGGCTGTAGCCATCATTATTTTTTGATGAATTCATCTCATATGAAGTTATTAGTGGGTTACACATCACAATTAAAATGTTAGAGTATTCTGGATTTGTGTCTACCAGTACATTTGATACTTCAAATGTTTTCTTTTTGCATATTAGTGTTTTTTCTTTGAAATTGAAGAGCTCCTTTGAACACTTATAGGGCAAATTTGATGGTGATAAATTCTCTCAGCTAATGTTTGTCATGGAAAAACTTCTTTCTTTCATAGCTCAGGAATATAATTCTGGACCTAGTATTCTTGGTTGACAGTTTTTTACTTTAGCACTTTAAAATGTCATCCCACTCCATCCTGGCTTGTATGGTTTCTGTTGAGAAATCTGTTTACAGTCAAAATAGAGCTTGTTTACATATAAATATAAATAAGTAAATGTGTGTGTGTGTGTGTGTGTGTGTGTGTGTGTGTGTGTGTGTGTGTGTGTTTTCTTTCTTTCTTTTTTTTTCTGTAGCTGCTCTTAGAAGCTTTTCTTTGTGGCCTTTGAGAGTTTGATTATCATATCCCTTGGGGTAGTCTTATTTGGGTCAAATCTGCTGTCTGTTCTCTGACCTTTGCATGCTTGAATAATTATATCTTTCACAGTTTGGGAAAGTTTTCTGTTATTATTTCCATGAATAAGTGTTCTCACTCTTGCTCTTGCTCAGTTCCCACTTGAATACTAATGATCCTTAGACTTGGTCTTTTGAGGTAATTTTCTACATCTTGTAGACAATCTTCATTCCTTTTTATTCTTTCTTCTTTGTCTTCTCTGCATGTGTATTTACAAATAGCCTGTCTTCAAGTTCATTGTTTCTTTTCTCTGTTTGGCTCATCTTGTTGTTCAGATCTTCTAATAATGTGTTCAGTTGAGCAAATGTATTTCTCAGTTCCAAAATTATGTTTTGTATTAATTATTTCATTCTCTTTGTTAGATTTCTCTAACAAATTTCTGAACTGTTTTTCTGCGTTATCTTGTGGATCACTGAGATTCCTTAAAACTGCTAATTTGAATTTTTTGGTCAGAGAGCTTATGTATGGATGTCTGGCTAAGGTTAGTCATTGGGTCCTTGTTTTGACTCTTTGGGGAGATAATAATTTTCCGTTTGCTGTTGTTTCTTGTGGATATGCTTCTTCGTCTTTATATTGAAGGGATGATATTTATTGCAGTCTTTTCTCTCTGATTTGTTTTGGTTTTTATTGACTGGGTTTGTCTGGGGAGTCTTTGTAATTTGCCTGTTGAACTTTGTTTCTTTTCTGCTAGGTTACTTCCTTCCTTTTTGGTACTAAATTGCACCTTAAGCCCCGGTATACCTCGAGTCTAGTAAATGATGATAGCGTCACCCATCCCTAAGGGGAGAAGTCACAAAGGGTATATTCTGGCAGTGAGGGAAAGATTGCTGGGGGTTTGCACAGAAGACCTGTGGAATGTGCATCCTATAGCATGGTGCTGCTGAGCAGCCACTCTGTTTGGGCATCTCCTTTGGCCAAGATACAGAGGAGGATTTCCAGGGCTGGGTATGGTCCTGTCTCCCCACTTAGTCTCTGGCTGTCCTCAGGGATATCTCCTGCTTCAGGCACTCCTGATGCATCCTATGGGTCAAGGCAGAGACCACGCTCTTGCCAGGAAACCCAAGAAAATGGAGAAGCTGGTTGTCTACTTCAAACTTACTGTTTCCAATGTAGAAACTGTGATTCAGAAAATAATTTTTCTCCCACTTGGTTTTGGACAGATGGAGGGGGGTTAGAAGTGTCAGTGGTATGGAAGTCCAATCCTCTTATTGTATACTCAGAATTTTGTAACTACTCAGGTCCCAAGAACTGTCTTATCCTCATACTTGAGTTCTAAGATATTACTAGTGACAATCTCTGTGTTGTATATTTGTTTTTAGCCTTCTGGGGCATGGGTAATGAAGCCAACTTTTTCCTCTGCCACTATTTTGGACAATACTGTGCAGCTCACAGCTCCTTGTCCATTCACTACCCCCAGAGTATCACCGGCTGGGTGGGGACCCCCTTGAACTTTTCCTGACTGCCTAGCTCTTCTCTTTACCATCCCCAATGCTCCTCATCTATCTAAAAGTATTAAATTGGAAAATGACTTAAAAGAAACATAAAACAGACTATAGATTGGATAGTAAATAAGTTTTATTTATCTGGCCAATTACAATAAACCAGTAGCCACCACCCGGATAGAGTGCAGTATTGAGAAAATATCTGAAGTCTTTTCTAATCTCAAGCTCAAGAAAAAAAAAAAAAAAACTGATTACCCATGGAAAAGACAGAGTTCACACACACAATTGGGGGTCTTGGGCTTGCGGCCACTTCAGTTCCAAGTGTGCTTTTTAAACTGTAGGTCTCTTGATGAACGCCTTTTGCCAGTGATCTCATTATTGCCTCCAATGATGAGAAGTGATGTTTATCAGAGGGACTTCTGAGCATCTTGCAGAATTTTGCAAATTTACACTATTACCTGTAGTAGTTCTTATCAAACTGTTGATCTCAACCTTTGAGTAAGTCATGAAGTCGGTTCAGGAGATATAACTACCATGTTTTAAGAAATAGACTCTAATAATATAGAATAAATAAAAACCAGTTAAATTTCATATATAGTGTATTTTATACAAAATGTATTTATTACTGAGGGGAAGCCCTAGGACATGAAAAAATCTGCTTGGTTGAGAGATCATTCCTGGTAAGGTACATTTTTAAAAAAAATAATATTTTTCCCTTATTTTAAGTGTCAGTGACATAAAATTTGTCACTAGTTCAAAGAGCTGAAGTAAAAAATAAGTCAAGTGTATAGCAATTGATACACATATGATAGCAGAAATAAAACTTCTTGACTTTAGGAAAAATCCATGACAAATGTCATATAATTATCCTAATGTTAAGTAATTGCCAAAGATTAGGTTATCTTTTGCAGTACTATGAGTTTGGAGTTATATGCAGTTGAGTTTGAAGTATAATTGACACAGATGACCAAGGGCAGAAGTCAAGCACAGGTCATTTGAGAAAGGAACTTGTGAGGTGTCCTCCCAGAGGCCTTAGAACTGTGACTGGGCAAGTGGTTTGCCTGGTTAATACTTGCACATCTGTTTAAGGCAGGAAAGCTAGCTATACCTCAGAGCGATACATCAATTCTTGGATGATTACCTGAGCTGACTATCTCATGCTAAAGCACATAGCTTCTGGGTCTTTCTAGTAAATATTCGGTCCATAGTTTAAACACTGACCCTGGCGTGTTCTCAGACCTTTGGAGATAACTTCACACTGAGAGCATCCATCAAGTAAAGAGGCTCCTGGGGTCATGCATGCTCACGTCGAGAGCTGATGGCTTGTGGGGAAATCTTGATATTGCTATTGCTTGACTGAAGAGCAAACCACAGCTCTTCTCCTGAGACTCTACTCAGCAATCATTTCCATCCATAAATAATTTTTTATGGCTGGCCTAGGGACATGGAGGGAAGGCGGGAGGCTGCTTTAGAATTTCCACCTTAGCATACCAACACTAGAATCTCCAACCTGTGAAGTACTCTTATTCCACCTCAGTCTACTTTCATAACAAGCATTATTTTCCCGCTTCACAAACAGGCATGTAGGGATTAAATGGCTGTATTAAAGAAATGTCGGTGGTTATATGTTAAAACTCCTTTAAACAGTGATTTTGATTCACATATGGCATTTTACAAGAGAACGATTATAGCTGGTAGAAAACAAATCATTTTGCAAGGGATTGCCTATTCTATTATTCTGTGAGGGAGAGACCTTCTGGTCTGTGTCTGCAATCAACTGTGTCTGCAACGACTATGTTATCTGTGGAAACTGGGCATGCCTTAGAAGGTTGCATTGCATAGTTTCAGTAAGTACAGAGATTATGCTTAGAAGGGGTTCAAACATTTTTGTTGAATGAAAGGAAGAAGTAAAAGGTAAACAGCATTGTCCCTTCTATACTAGCATACTCATCTACCAGGCATCATGTTGCATTTGCTTTCCTAGGCCTGGTGATATGCTCGTTTTGCTGTGTATGCTCTGTTTTATCAGGTTTCTTGTGGTTTGAGAATGGGTGGGGTGGAATTCAGTCACTGACTGTGATATTCAGCAAAGCAAACTGGCAGTCACAAGGATCCATGACTGGGGCCTTTTAGCTTGGAAGATTTAATCAGTGCTGAAATATGGAATTCTAACATCACTTGCTTCTTGCAGATAATGTGTTTCTAATACCTTAGTGTCATTTGTACCATTGTTTCCATGTAGTCATTTCTATAACATCCAACCCTAGTCCCTTAGACAGTGTCTGGCAAATAGGAAAGACACAACAAAAACGTGGGTTAAGTTAAAGAGCCATTGCATTCCCCACCAGCATGTGCTTCCTGCTGACCAAGAACCAGATTCAAACTCCTCGTGTGGCCAGGATATGCACACGATCTGCCCAACAAATCCTGAAATACAATAATAAGGATTGAAAATTACTTCAGGAAGTGCTACTAAGATGAAGATCTCAATCTTCAAGTGCTGAAATACATGAAAAGGAATAATATAATGTACACTGAAGGAAAGGCTCTGTTGAATGGTTTTGGGAACCACTGATGAATTATTTTACCCAAAGAGTGAAGATGACCATAGACATCTGTAGATGACACAGACCATATAATTATCTAACAGATGATTAATAGTAAAGTTGATCCTGGGAAAACTTCCACTGATTGTGTGTAGCTTGCCATTTGTTTTTTCTTTGAACCTGAATACTTGTGGCTTGTTGAGCATCACATAATCCTTTGTAATTAAGATGTCACATTACTTTTCCCATGTTTAGTTTGTGGATTTTTAACTCTGTTTTCATTTGCCTGCAAAAAGTGGGTACATTTTGTGGGAAGAACCTCGTGAGAAACATTTTCCTTTCTAGCCTAAGGGACTGTGCGCCAAGGACAGCCACTGAAAAGCATTAGTGGCCATTTGTATGTAATGGAACATTTCAACTGCTCAGACAAGTGGGAAATGCCCTGGGAAGGGAATGAATGTTTTCTTCTCAAATGTGTCATTTTGTATTAGCAGGAGCTGGACAGTTTGAGAATTATTGCTTGTAGATCTGGAATTAAATTTCTAGCACTTTGAATGCTCATCCTTCACCGCAGCATGTGCTCTTGGAAGATGAGCCAGCAATAGCATTTTCTGCCACAGTAAATACGAGTTAAGGAAGTTCATCACACCCACTCTCCCTCTTTATTGAACAAAATGAACGATCATCCACTGCACAGATAGCAAAGCAATCAGGATGGAAAACTTTGTTTTTTCTTGTGTAGCTCAAGGAAGGGCGATAAACAGGCTTGCTAACAACTGGATGGCCACAGAAAACACTAAAATAAACCTGTGACTTCATTCTTATTTGGAGAACAGTAGACATTAATGGCATGACGCCTGTGTGAAGTGGACAGTGTGAAGTTGATATTTTAACGTGATTGCTAAAAGGGACAGTGAAAGGATGCCCCTTAAGAACAACTGGGGAGACTTATTAAATATTTGCATTCGTTTGTGGCATTTATGCTTATCGCCACACCACACATCACTCTTTCTTAAATCTCATGTCTTCCATCATTCCATTTAGATGGCAATCACTTACTTAAATGAGCAAAAAGGGACGGAAGATCTCATTTAAAAAATTAAAAGGCTGTATCAGAATGCAAAAATAAAACAAAGCAGAGTATTACTGAATCAGGCCACAATGTCAACTACGTGAAATGGAGCTGTGAGTCTACGAGCGCCCGAAGATGAACTCGGGGACTGCCATTTCAGAGGACTCGGCTTGTGTGTCAGAAGACGTGTCGGAATCTGGTTTCTAGGGGACATTTTCTGTTGTTACTGTGTATTGTTTTGTTAGGAGATTAGAGCCTGCTGCGTCCTGCTGTCAAGCGCAGCGAGTGCGGGCTTCAGAGCGACGCCGGCGGCCTTTTCACCTGCTGGTTCAGCGTGGAAGGCGCACGCGGGACGAAATGCCGAGCGTCTCAAGCTGACGGTTGAGTTCAGTAAGCGGATTACACAACGAGCATAGAGAAACAAAGCCTGTGGTTGGTTAAAGCACGGTGAGTTGGCATTCTTTCGCTTGGCCACTGACCCTGTAAATTACATTCAGTAATCCTGAAAACTTTTCCAGAGTTTATCAAGCATCTTAGAATGCTCCTACCCCTTGAGCCAGTGATTTTATGCCAAGGTATTCATCCTAAATATGATTGTTAAAACCAGGTAAAAATTTACGTTCCAAAATGGTGACTAAAGATGCATTTAACTGATTAAAAAGAAAACAACAATGTGGGAATAGTTAAAGAACATGCAGTATTTTCTTATAATGCACTATCACACAGTCATCAGATACTATACTTATAAGTTCCTCTCACAATATAGAATAACACTCATGACGCAATGTGAAATTAAAAAGCTGGAACTTATTTGTGTATAAGCCTGACCACATGTGCTATGTGAAATGAGGTCCTGTCTCAAGATATCTGAGGCCAAGCGCTTGTCAAATACCTGGCACATGCTAAAGTTCTAGCCCTAATAGTGTACAGAGCATTCCTAGAGATGATAAAACTAGGGCCCCGATCTAAAAGTGGCAGAAACCCTGAAGGTTGGAGTTATAATCTCATGCTAGGCTTTTATTTATATAGGAGTTACCAGGAAGACTGCTTCTTGAGTTTTTATCTGGAGAAGAAAAATTGAGTGCTCAAGAGAGCAAGTTTCAACAGAAAATGTTGAAATGTAATTTTGTTGTTTTATAACTGTACCCTATCAGATTCTAGTTGTTAAATCTGTCACTCACATGTGTAAAAAATAAAGAGTTGCAAAAGTATTAATAGAGATTATCATTAAGTAATAGATTTATGAGTGACTTTCTTCCTTACACATTTTTGTATATTCTGTTTTTATGCAAAGCAGTATTATTTTAAAAATTTAAAAATAGTTATTAAAAATAAATTAAGCCAAAAAGGTAGAGACATAATTCCAAGTCTGAAGTCCGTAATTACTATATCAACCTCCACTTCCCGTGTTGGAACCAAGATCCTCTAGTCAAATAAAAGTCCTTTAATCTTGTAGCATTCCAATCCTTTTGTACACCGACTTTCAATCGTCTCAATCACTGACTCTAGTTAGGAGAATATTGCAATTTTTAAATGGATATAATAAATTATGCAAGCAAAATACAAGGACAGGATGGTGTACTATTAGCTATACAGTAAATGCTACCTGAAAACAGAGACTAAACTCATTATTTTTTTTGAGGACTATCATATGTCCATGGAATAAAGACGAAGTAGTGTTTCTAAAATGAATAAGGTATGCTCAATTATTGCCCATCGTTTCACTAATTTGAGCTGGGTGAGTCACGCATGTTGAATATTTATTCCATAATCACTGAAACCTGTGACAGACCCACATTTCTTCAGAGTACATCCTTTGGAAAAGTGCTCATCCACTGAAATTTCAACTGGAAGAGGGCAGAATTCCCGCTTTATTGTTTATCCTTGTCTACACACATCCCTGTGTCAAACTGAATGTGTCAGTTATGTTCTCCTGCTTTTCGCTGCATACAGACTGAGTGCTCCACTTGCTGCAAGCATGGGCCTTGGGTGTGCGCGCTGTACCATAAATGTGGCAAGATAGCTAACGGGAAAGGGGCATCATTTGCTGTTTGAATTCCAGTTTCACGCACCAGGTCTTTCCACCAACTCTGAAAGCACTCTGTTTATCAATGGTGTAAGCAATGAAAAGGTTCCGTGGTCAAATATTGCGACAAGTAGTTTAAATATAAACTGTCATTTTAAAGGACAGAGAGACAAGCACAGGTGTTTAATAAATGCATGTAACATGGACTGTTCTAGAACTAGGAAAACAATACCGACACCCTCCTTCCCTCCAAGAAGACAGGGGCTCCGTGTAAGGGTGGAGGAGGACGTGGTAATCGCGGGTGTTATGGCATTCAGAGGCGGCACTTCATGGGAGGAAAAATCAATACAAGCATTACATTTGCAAATGACATTCAGGGTTATTGTTTCATTTGTCAAGGTTTTAGACCACAGAGTAGGAACATTTAATGAGCGATTTAAATCAAGTTAATCTTTCCGGAATCGTCCATGTATTCAAAACATTACACTTAATTGACACTTCAAGACAGATGACTTTTCCCTTTCCATCTTGCTTGTCTTAATTCTCACCACTGCATTCCTGCTGATTTCTCTTATTAGACACTTTAAGGTCCATAACTGAAGTTAACATGTGTTTCCACTGTTACCACTAGTCTTGTGAATGGGTGACAGCTCTAAACCACCACCCAAGATTAAGAGGGGGAAAGGAAAGTGCATGATAAAAACATAGTATTGCTTATTTTAAAGAGAAGCTCATACCAAAATATTTGTTCTCCTCCTTAGAAGAATAATCCCAGGCATTTGTTATAAACTGGTTCTCAACATTATTGTATTTTTTAAAAATATTTTTGTGCTTTTTAAAAATTAGTATAATTTAAAAATCTAGCAAAAGGAAAGCAGTTATTTGTCCTTATAGCTGTTAGATTTTCTCTCATATTGGTTGTTCTCAGTGATGTACAGAACAGGGTAGACACAGGGCTTTTCCTACAGCGGAAAAGAAGATGACAACAGCACTGTAGCTTGCTCTAGCTGCCCTGGGCATTTGAAGCTCCCAGAAGAGAGATTTCTTATTTAATTCAATTCTCTTCCCCTTGTGAAAACAACTCCAGGTGCTTTTAAATTAATTCTTATAGTGTTTTTTTCTTTTCCTTTCTTTTCCTTTTTTTGCCCCCTCAACCCCCTTCCTTCCTATTTTACAAATGAGAAGACTTGTTTGTTTAGGAAGCTTGGAATTATTTTTTTATTCTCAAAGATCCACAGCTGGCAAGCAGTGGAATTGGAGTCTGCCCCCGCCTCCCCATCCACAAGGGGATCTTACCGCACCCATCTCCCTGGCTGTGAGGCTGAAGGAATGAAGACTTGGAATGACACTCTACACTGTTTCAGCCCTTTTGTTGGAGACTGTTGTAATGTGTGGGTGGTCTGGTAAGTGTGAAGAAAGAAAACATTTGACAATACTTTGGAATATCTTTAAACGCATTTATCAGAGCACTGATAATGAATAATCTGGGTCCTCATTAAAAAGAAAAATTTCTAGACCTTATCTTAAGCTTCTTAGTTAAAGTTCTATAAATGAAGCCTAGAAATCTTATTTTCGATAATCTTCCTACTAAATTTTTGAGCACACTCACATGTTTTGAGAGATTTTCTATAACCCAGTCAGATTTATTTACATAATTTAGAATAGGACTATTCAACATAAAATGTAGTTAATTAAAATATTGGTTGCAGAAATTATGAAGAAAACGAAAATGAAAATTTGTTTAGTGGTACATTATTTGGAATTTTTAATAACATGGTAAGTCAGACACTTAGGAAATGAGAAATATGGCCAAAATTCTTACTTCTCATTTTATTATTCTCAGTACATTCATGTTTAAATATTTGCTGTAATAGTGGAACACAGAGACAACATCACTGTAGTCACGCTGCCTGCACTCATAAGTGACCAAGAATTCTCAGACTTTGATCACCAGTCCTACTAGCCTGCGACTGAGGCTGCCAGAGGTGGGTTAGGAACCTCTGTCTCTGTTGTACCGTGTAAAACCAGTCACAATACCGTGTTCCCAGTTATCCAAGGACAAGGGAAACATGAGCAACCTGATCACTGGAAACGTGGCTCATAGAAAATGACCGGTAGACAGTGGGGCAACGGGCTTGTGAAAAAACAACAGCGACACAAGTACAGGGCTAGAATTAAGTGGAGCCTGGAGTGTGCGCTGCACTGAGCCTCTCAGCAGCCATCAACATCTTACCAAACCTCTAAAGGGCAAAGGCGACAGATGGCATGGCATGTCCACGTCTGTTCTTCCACCGTTCACTTGTTTCCTTTTTCTTCACTGTTTCCCTACCTCACAGGCACCACAGCTGATACACAATATTGTTTAATAAAAGAAACTGTGTATAACCAAATGCTTGTTTTATTCAAGTAAGAAAACAAATCTGCATTGGTAAGTCCATTAGAGTTTTGTACTTGTAGGTTGTTACATACCTATAAGCCAGTTACTTGTCAGCTAAAATTGTCTCTTCTAATCCAGCTTAAATATTCCAGATGCACAGACTGCTCTCCAGAAACATGCCAGCACAGCATTCACTTGGCGTCTGGGTGCCAGGTTAATTGTCACGTGATCATGCACAGTCTTTTAAAAGTGGTCAAATTGAAGCTGGGTGTCTGGTGTTGATGCGAAAGTGTCACAGACACAGCCAACGTAAACAGCTTCCATGTGGCCTTGTGCTTCAGATTAGGACATTTATTTTTGAATGCCCACTCCTGCTTCATGTCCTCAAAGTTCATGAAAGAAACACATGATGTCATGCGCATTCAACTGCATCAATGTCAAAGAGACACTTAATTTTCATGAACATGTGTTTCAGATACTGGAAGAATACGATGTTAGAGCACTCCAGGTTTGACATCCAAGGTATTCCTGGCTTGTCTCGCCCCTCACTGTATCCTATAGTGTCCTCATTCGAATGATGGGCTACCTCTACATGCAGACGTGGAGCGCGAAATCATGTCAGACACCAATGACTTCCGTCTGTTGGACAAAACTCAAAACACAAGATGAAAACACATTATATTTAGCAGTCTGACTTAAGGAAGTCTACATCTTCCACCAACCTAAATGTTTAGAGGTCCTGAAATGCAAAAGGAAAATATAACCATTACTATTTTGCACATGAGCACACAGAGTCGCCAAATACTTGACTCTTCCTTGAGGCAGGAAAAGAAACAACTTCTATATCCCAGATCCAACAATAATAGCATCCACATTTTTTGATGGAATAAAAAAAAGTTTTAGAGCAAAAGATCTTCTTTCCATGATTTGGAGAGGCCACATATTTCATTAGTTTCTATGAGGGCACGATAAGTGCTAATTTTGCAGTGGAGTCAGTGACTTTTCCTTTTCTCAGTGTTGACCAAGGGTCCCTCCGAGATGTGAGAGTTGCTCCTGACTTCACATGCAACCACTGCACAGGTGTGAGCACAGGAACACCTGCTGAGCACTGGTCACCCTTGAGACCAGCTCTGCCCTCCTCTGTCTGGCCTCCCATACGTACTGCAAACAGGTGAGAAAAGATTCTCTAACAAAGGAAGCTAATCTAAAGTTGTGAAGAATTCCCCTAGCAGGGGAGGAATTTAGTGGGCAATTGATAACAGAAGGTTGAAATTCCTTAGAGAAAATCTGTTAACCAAAAGAATTCATGTAATTAACAGTAGACATTTTTAGATAATTTATTTTGAAAATGAGTCCCAAAGTTGGTCACCGATATCAAATTCCTCAGCATCAAGTCTAAATGTCAGGGTTAATCATTTTTATATTCCTGCTTACCTTAATATACAATGTTTTAGGTATATAAATCTCCAAACTGCCAAGAAAATGCACAACAGCTCTAACAATCATAACTGCATGAGCTAACGTTTTGACTACTTACCATGTTCTAAACATTTTATGTGCATAAACAGAACCAAATAACTGAGCACCACATGTTCTCACTCATAAGTGGATCCTGAACATCTAGCATAACACTACAAGAAAGGGATCGGCAGTGGAGAGAGGAATGGAGGCGGAGGCACAGAACATCAGTAAGGGCACCTGATCCCAAACCAGGTGAAGTGAGGGTCAATGGGAGGACCAAACTTCACCTGTATGATGACTACTTATGTACCTAATCTTGAATTGCACCCCATGTCTTTAAAATTAAATTAAACTTTAAAAAATTTTATGTCTACAAAATAATTCAGAAGCCATATTTGTAAATTAATGTTATCAATAGTTGTATGAAGGAGTGCTGTTTATTCCTATTTTACAGAGGAGAAACTGGGGTTCAGAAAGATTAACAAAATTATCTCTTTATTCTCCACAGTTTCTTCATTTTAAATTAGCTTCCTTTGCCAGGGCATCCTTTCTCATCTATCTGCAGGAAAGGTATTCACATTCTCAAAAGATGGTTGCATGTGGAATTCAGGCACACATGTTGTTAAATATTTTAATATCCGCATAGACTAAATGCTGGTACATATCACGGTTTCTTTCCCTGTATTTCTAAAACACTTGGAAGTCATCCCTATTAGAACAGATATTATCACATGGATGAATTTCATGTCCACCTCCCTGACTGGGTTGTGACTTTCAAAAGGTGGAGATTGATTTATGCATTCTTTTACTCCCATGTCTGCCAAGGCACACTGCATACAGTAGGTGCTTAACAGAAATCGAATACATGCAAGAAATCAGTGATACTGAGAAAGATATTAGTCTCTCTGATTGCATTTCCTCACCTAGAAATGGGGAAGAAGAATAATATAACCACAAGATACATAAAATAGTTGTGAAGATCAAATAGATTAAAAAATACAAAATATAGCAGGGCTCGGTGGCTCAGCCTGTAATCCCGCGCCTTTGGGAGGCCGAGGTGAGTGGATTGCCTGAGCCCGCGGGTTCGAGACCCGCCTGGGCAGCGAGACCTCATCTCTACAATAAATCAAAAAATCAGCCAAGCGTGGTAGCGCGTGCCTGTAATTCCGGCTACTCGGAAGGCTGAGGCGGAAGGATTGCTGGAGCCCAGCAGGTTGAGGCTGCGGTGGCTGGGAGCGGCCACTGCACTCCAGTCTGGGTGACCGAGTGAGACTCCAACTCAAAAAAAAAAAAAAAATTTAAAATATGCTTGGGAAACTAAAATTATGTGTGTGTGTGTGTGTGTGTGTGTGTGTATATATATATATACGATTATAATTTTTATTAGTACTGAAGTAAGTATTTCTGCTACCTCCTCCACCTTTATAACTGATCTACCCCAAAATGGTTACTCAGTACAAGTCTAACAATTGCATGTGTGACTGAATCACACCAATCCCAACAGGTATCTTGGCTTTAACGCATAAAGTCAAAGTATCACTTGTTCAGTGCTATGCAGGAGTAGACTTTATCAACATAGTAGACAGAGCATGGATTATTTCGCTCTATACTGGACTAGACTACCAAAACAGTTTGAGGGCTTCAATGACCCAAGATTGAACAAGATCACTGTATGTGGCCTGTCCCAAGAATAAAATTCATTTACAAGGTCTGTGCTGCAGATTCCCCACTGCAGTTATTAATGACTATACAAGAGACATATGCAGCCAAGCTTCCTAACTATGTGAAACTGTGTCTTCAAATAGCAACAGCAACAATAAAAGACTCCAACCTAAATGGATTAAATTTAATTCCCCCAAATAGAGAAAACTGAAGTCTGTCAAACCATGTATGTATCAATGCTCTGCTTCTCTTATGTTCCACTCACTTTAAATTAACACGGTTATTTTCTTCTCCTGGAGCTACTTTGTTTCCCAAGGATGTGCCTCTTCCTCCTGTAAATGACCTCTAGAAATCCATCTGTACAGTAAGGGAATGGATGGCTCTTTATGTGTAGACTCATCTAAACCACTGGTATCTGCTTCACTTCAAATTCATAGACAAACTTTGGCCCAGATTATAGCACACTTTTAAAAAAATTTTAGATTGTTCAATTGTTGTTTTTTTTTTAAATTTTTGAATGAAAGGGTACAAGCACATGTCTATTACACGGACATATCACGCAGATGTGGGGATTAAGTTTCAGATGGCCCATTCCCTAGATAGTGAACTTTGCACCCTGTAAGTACTTTCTGAACCCCAACTGTCCTCTCAGCTTCACCCCCATTAGAGTCCCCAGCATCTATCATTTTCGTCATTATGACCATTTACCTCCCACATATAAGTGACCACATGTGGTGTTTGGTTTTCTGAGCTTATTCACTTAGGATGAGCTGTCAGTTCCATCCATGTTGCTGCAAAGGACATGAGTTCACTCTGGCTTTATTACTGTGTAGTATTCCACAGTGTATATATACCACATTTTTGTTAGCCAGTCAATAATTGGTAGACGGCACGTCGGTTGGTTCCATGATTTTGCTGTTGTGACTCATGCTGCAATGAACATACAAGTACAGGTATCTTTTTTTAAACAGTGATTTATTTTCCTCTGGGTAGATCCCTAGTAGTGGGACTGCTGAGTTGAATGGTAATTCAACTTTTGGTTCTTTGTGGAGTCTCCGTACTGTTGTAGACCTCTACACATTCTTCTCTGACTTGGTACCCCAGTGTCTCCGTTCCTAAAATTCCTATTGCTCAAGTTGCAGCCCATGTGTTCCCATCCATAGCACTAGTCTCTTCAAGGCAAAAGACCCTCATCTATACCTGTTTTGTTTTTTTTTTGAGTTGGAGTCTCGCTCTGTCGCCCAGACTGGAGTGCAGTGGCCGCTCCCGGCCACCACAGCCACGACCTGCTGGGCTCTGGCGATCCTTCCGCCTCAGCCTTCCGAGTAGCCAGAATTACAGGCCCGTGCTACCACGCCCGGCTAATTTTTGATTCATTGTAGAGATGAGGTCTCGCCAAGTTGCCCAGGTGGATCTCGAACCCGCGGGCTCAGGCCATCCACTCACCTCAGCCTCCCAAGGCGCGGGATGACAGGCCGAGCCACCGAGCCCGGCTTATACCCATTTTATATTCTGTTGAACTTTGTTAGAAGTCTGTGTACTTTCCACTGATCTCTTGCATTTGGAAGCTTTCAAATAATTTTATTCAGCTGCTTCTGTTGAACAGATTTTAGAAATTAACCTCAATGTGAGCCCTGACTAAACATCCCCCAACTTACCTGTCTGTCCTTCCATGGAAAGATTGCTCTATTTCTGCTGTACTGGATGATACATGTTCGCATGTTGTCAACATCAGAATATTTGTTGCTTGACCTGATCTTTACATTCAAATATTCAAGGTACTTGTAAAAATTTGAGTTAACTTATACTTTTCTGCAGTCTTGGAAGATAGCTAGTAATCACGATGCTGGTTTTTCTTCTGTCCTTTTTTCCTAGATTTCAGGTCCCAAGACTGGAAACCTTGTCTGCTGGAAATTCTCAGAGTTGCCCAAGTCCTTACTATTAAACTTTAAAGAAACATATATTCAAGTTTTGTACTAGGGCCATACTAATATAAACGTGTTTATGACATGCTCCTTCCCCTTGTGTGGGGAGAACTCAGCAGGGCACGAACAGACTCACAACACAAAGTCCATTCTTCTCCAGCGCTGGGGGCTCTTCTGAGCTCCCCCAACAGGAGAGGTCACACCCCATTTGCTGCCTACACAAGTGTGCCTCCCAAAGTCACACAAATCATGGTTCCACCTCCTTTGCCTCCTTGCTCAAATGGCATATCACCGGCAAGACGATTTCTGTCCAAGTACTGGCAGCCCATGCCCCAGTCCCCGCCCCCCCGCCCAGGACACCCAATTGCTCTCCCTCCTGTATGTTTCTCCATTGGATTTATCACCTTTCAATATATAATATACCTGCATTTCAATAATTTATTTGTTGTCTGTCTCTTCTTACTAGAATGGAGGTGTCTTAAAGGCAGATTTGTGGCTGTTGTTATCGTTGTGCTCCAGGGTCTAGAACAAGCCTGCTGCCTAGAGTATCAACAAAGACTGACAGAATGAATGAATGAATGAATAAGTGAAGTGTCAGAAACCAGGAACCATGAGATCATGAAGGAGAAACCTTTCCCATTTGAGAAAACCAATAAATCCTCAGGAAAAAATGGTCTTTGAGATTATCATTTTTAAACATTTTAAAATACTATAGGAGAAATGTTCTGAGGCCAGGTCAGACTCATACTGAAATGCAGATGATGGTTATTACACAACAGATTCTCTCCCTAGACAGGTCTAGAGGATGATGAGAAAGACCCAAGCTCATGAGTTGCACAGGGAAAAAGTCACCAAAAGTCACAAACTTCTTGTGGAACATAAAGCACACCTCAGAGAGGCACAAACAATTGACTCTAAGAACACAGGGAATCGCTGAATGTGTAGTGAAAAAAACAAATAAAAGTTAAACACAGTATAAACAAATTCAAAAGTCACCAAAAGTTTAGAGATAGGTAGAAACTCAATCATGGGTGAATTAAACAAAACAGAAGAAACAAAAAGTAGATGTGTAACAAGTAACATTCTTAAGGTGACATAAAAGTCTCAGTGCCTATGCAACTTATTATTATTAACATAAGTACACTGATTCCTCCTTCTGTTTTGCACCATGGAATTTTCTCCAGAAACAGTAACAAATATAAATAGACTGGTGTAGTAGCTCCCTCCTAGTAAACAATGTAAAACTATTTTCAATCTTTTGTTTTGAACCATGACAAGCATTGAGGCTGCTTCTATTCCAAAAGGTTCCCCTATGGGTGGTGGAGGGGAAAACACATTAGCTGTAAATTGTGGTTAATAACAAACAGGACATTTTCAGAAGAAATCAATCTATTTCAATTCTAATGAAAAATTATATCTATGTGTGGTCAATAGTAAAGAAATATCATCTAATATATCAAAATCAGGTTCCAGGAAAAGAAAAGGGAGGCTCTGTAAGAACCCTTCAGATGTGAGTTATCCTTGCCAAGAATTAATGAGGTCAGCTCTGGAATTAATGAGGTCATCTCTGATTACATCATCCATTGGTAGGTAAATCAAAATTGCTACTAGAGCCCCAAGGGGAAACTTCAAAAATTTTACTGCCTTGCTGAAAAATCTCCATATGATGGTTCATGTGATTCACATGTGAGACTCTTCTCCATGGGACAGCCTTCATTTTAGGGTGTCTAATGTATTCCCCAGACAACTTTTATTCATTGAAGTTGAGTTCCTGAGAATCTAGGAATTCTCTTCATGGTGAAGGGACATATCACTTCACCACATCATAAAATACTTGCATTTGGATATCAGTCATAGAAGAAATGAACTCTGTAGCTGACAACAAATGGTACACATTAATCTTTTCTGGCAAAAAACAAGAAAACAAAAACAACTTGTGCACTAAGTATCTTGGGAAAAATCCGCTAACAGCCTGTTGGGAAAAACATATTAATAAAACAAACAGGGAAGTAGAGCTAAGGCATGCCGATCTCAAAGAAACTTCCAGATTCAAGACATTTCTGAAGCAATTTCATCATCCTTTGGACCAATTCTGAATAGAATGACCAATACAGACAGTTAATGTGAAATAAAGACTGAGAAAGTTCAAGCTGCTTTAAGCATGATTTGCCTTCATACTTCCAAATAAGATATTGATCATAACAATAACAGTGGGTTTGATACAAAATGCATGATGACTGCTATCACCTATTAACAGAAGGGACTTAAAAATTGAAACATGATAAAAATAAGTGCTTAGTTACACAAATGAAATCTTAGTACTTCCTCTACAATAAACCATGTGTAAGTAAGCCCTGGTTTTAACATTTGGGAGTAACAAATTATAAAATATTCAACACATTGCTAGGACTGTAGACAGAAGCATGCGGCTTATATCTACTTGAATCTTATTTTCTCCCAAACTAGGTATTAGAACAATTTTGGACAAAAGTGTATTCTGTGCAAGGCTGGTATAATTGCACCACTTGCTCAGAGTGGATGCTCCTCAGATAAGCTTCCCGGGCAACCTCCTTCGGTCCCTTCCCACTGTGGGAGCTTTTCTGCCCCCTCAATAAATCCTGCTTTCTAAAAAGTAAAAACAAAGTAAAAAAGCTTACCAGGGTGGATGAAACTCCCAGAAATAGGAAGGGATCTTAACAATCCTCCAGAAAGAGCCAGGGAGGGGAGATGCTAAGGTGTGGCATTAATAGAGAGCTGAGTATCAGCATTCCTCCTGTATGACACTGTATGATACCGTATGATACAGCATTCCTCCTGTATGATGCTGTCTTCTCAATCAGATCCACTCAGTTCTACAGACAGTCCACGAAGCTCAGTGCAAGGTGCTAGTGCATAATGATGAGTGAAGAAGCCCTAGCCCCTGGCCATGGACAATTAATGCCTTTTTTTCCTGTTGGCAAAGCATCACATACCACCTGTATGTGTCTTCCTCCTGACTCAGTCCAAATGCAAATACTTCCTCAAATGTGTCCATACACCTCTAGTGAGGTAATGAAGCCATTGCTAGAGGAGCAAATATGTCACCTTGTCAAACTTGGGTCCAAATTTATTAGCGAGGAGAGAGAAGATTGAGAAGCCAGAGTGGATGCCCATGCTGAAAATTACAGACACATTTATTGTACTGAAATACAAAGAGATACGGAAAGTCCCTACAGAGTAGCAAAAACCAAACATCTCATTTCACTGTTTATCTGAGTCAGATATTTCACAAACCATTTGACTAATATACAACCTCCACCTTAAATTAAAAAGTCACAAGACTGCAATGTAAATGTGTGCTTAGAAGAACTTTGACCCTCCTTTGCATCCCTGGATATATAAAAGCAAGGGTCATTGAAGATGGAATTCTGTTAACCTCAAGCCACATGATCTGAATGACAGGCCAACAATTAAGAGTACACTAGAGTATGTCCATTTTTTGTTAAAAATGACAAAATTTCGCACTATTGAAATTATACCCTTTAATGATAAACTTGCTTTTCAATATTTTCCTAAAAAAGGTGAGATTATTACTATTATTATTATTTAGGAGAGAAGATACCAAATTTTCCTGATGTACTATTTCAGTTTAATTTTAAAATGTGGGCAGGTTTCTTTTGCCCATGCCAGCTCTGGCATGTCACCCCTTTCTTTCCTCCCTCTTTCTCTAATAAACCTTGTTTGAAAACGTAAAAAAAGTTTTTTAAATGTGTGTAGTAATTTTTAAAAAGCAAAGTTATAAAGGTAGCAGTTAAGAAAGTTTTCTTACTCCTATAAATATCAACATTGATCAAGTAACTTTCTCCTTTAGTTTTTATCAAATGTGTCTATCTTTATGGCTCTCTAAGAAAGGCCCTGACTTTATTGTCAATAATTCACTTGTAAATGCTTTGTAGATTTCATCAAATGTATACATGGCCTTAGAGAAGCCTTCCACTTCCTCACCCATGAAGCTTTTTTCTATATTTGTATTTCCCAAATGATGTTCTGTGTTTAATATTTTTATAAAAGTATGTTAAATGTTTTCTTGTTTTAAAGATTAAAACAAAATGAAAATGAACAAAGAATGCATTGGTATTATTTTCTCTTGAAATTTATTTTTAAAATAATGAAGCAAAATGTATTTTTCCTTAGGATGAATTATGAATCTGCATTAACAAATGACATGTGATAAATGGTACAGGCCTCATTCACAACAGAAAACATCTTCTTTCCTATGAATCAGTTGTGAGCCTTACCTGACAATAATGGAAAGTCATGAGGAAGAGCCTGCTGCAAACCCCAAAGCCTCGCCATCCTGTGTCTAAAGGCCTCTTGGCCGATTCTCAGTTGCCCTCGTGCCCATTATCAAGTTGGCGCTCCCAGGGGTATGCACTTTTTCCTTTAATTTCAACTGGGAGTTGTGACAGGATTTTTATTTTTATTTTTTGGAACAGTAAACATTTCTACAGAACTCATTGCCTCATAGTTCTGGGGTTACATAACGATCATTTTTAAAAAATGAAAAGCAGAATATCATGATCTCAAATTGTTTTTGAAAGATAAAAGAGAAAAACAATAGTCAAAAGTTTAAAAAAATTATAGTCTTCTTTTTAAAAAAATTAGGAGTAATGCCATTTCAGAAAAAGAAAATTATTGGATTTTAGATTATGCTAATGCAACATATCTGATAGGAACAAAATGTGCAACTTCTCTACCTCAGTTTTTGAACCACATGCCTTTGTAAAATCATATCTTCATATCACATTGAAATAAGAAAAATATTGTATAGATACAAAACTTTATTTTACACCTGCTTTGAGAGATCCAAAAAGGTGATATGATTTCCAATATCCAACATATATATGCTATGAAAACTTGAAAGCACAGTTTTCACCTTTAACATGTGTTCGGTAAATCCAGTTTCATAAGAATAACATAGCATGAAGGTTGTCTTACTTTCCTCTTGTGCAGTTTTTAATGAACTTAAAATGAAATGTCTTTATTCTTCTGGCATAGACTTAGAAAGACAAATATTTGGGGAGATTGGAGGGAATTAATATGTTATCCACATGTCCCTATAGATTCTGAGCTGATTAAAATAGATAAACGAACAGAACCATTTAAGCATAGACACAACCCTTGAAGCCACACATGGAGTTTCTGCACAACAGACATAGGGAAATTAAAATACAGTGCTCACTTGATCACAAAAGTTCTGCATGAGAGTACAGCTTGGTCCTCAAGCAAAAATGAGCATCCTTCAACTTTCGCCCTAACTTGGATTCTCTGGCTGAACTTCCTTCAGGGAGCTTGAAGGAAATGTGGAGGAAAAAAAAGACCTTTCTTCCTCAGCCACTTTAAGAGGCAGAAATGTCTAGTGTGGTCTGAGGCAGGAACTCAGAAAAGTGAAGAATGGAACTTTGGAAATTTCTGGTAGCAATTTTACTATAAGTGATATTATTAAAAAGTTATTACTTTTTTATAACCACTTCACTTCATAATTATACTATTGCTATCACATCTAAAAAGTTGTCAACATTAAGACACAAGTTTAAACGTCACTAGGAGGGAAAACCACAGCCAAGAAAAAGCTCTGCCACTACTATGAATTTCTGTAATGTGTGTTTATTGAAAAATAAATTATACATAGACCATTTTAATCACATACTAGGTCATGCATATATAAAAAGGAGAATACAAGCAAGATAAATTGGTTTAGCTATTTTCAAGGCTTCTTCATAGGCAGATTCCAATTCAGCTCTTGAGTCAGATTTGTCAACGCCTGGTTCTTTCTTTGAGCATCGCCCACTGTGTGATAAACAGTTGTGTTATCATCCACCGTGCCCAGCAGCATTTCTCAGCAAAAAGACAGGATCTCACTTCAAGGCCATGACTCTGGGTTCCATTGCTGGCTTTCTAGAACCAGAATCCATCTGAGACTGCTTTGGAGATGTGATAGCCATGTCTATCTCTCTACTGCTTTTGCTGCCAACCAGCAACCGTGTGGGTCCTGGGAGTTCAAAGGACTTTCAGTTGTCCCTGGGATTTTCTTTCTGGCTGCAGACATCTATTCTGTATGTTTTTCAGGCTGAGATTTTGATGTCTCCACACGTACAGGTGATAGCAAGCACCATCTCAGCTCATGGATAGGGGTTGTCAGAAGTCATCCATTTTAGAACATACTCTAATTTTAAACTTGTTAAAATATGAATGAGTAATCATCACCTGAGCAGCTCAGCACAGCAGTGATGAGGTGCCATCACACACCAAGTATGACTGGCTCTTATTCCCAGCTCATCCAGCAGATGCTCATTAATTGAGCCTCCAGTTGGTTAATTAATGTAAGAAATACTATTCCACAGTTCTTTGGTGGCATTGATTCCTTAACAATGAAGAAAGTTATGTGGAAAGGTAAGTGTTTGATAAGCTTCTCTATTCAAGGGTTTCTATTCTGTTGAAGACTAAAGCAGTGGTTCAGTGAAGAAGTCGATGGAACATCAATACGAGTGTGGCAGCAAGTCCTGCTTACCAGGTCTGTAGGACCAATGTGACACTTGTGAAGGTGTGAATTCTAGATAGATAATTATCCTGCCTTTCTTCAATATAATCTACATATCAACATGAAAGAAACAGAACGGTTTTCCATGCTTAGCCAGTTATGACCTCCTGGAGTAGGGGTATGGGAGCTTGTTGCTCAGCAGATCTGTGATCTTGATTTTTGTGTACTAAGAAGAGGAGATAAATTCACATCATAAGTCTTTCCTGGCCCCAAAGAAGAAAGGACAGACTATAGGCTGGTGTTTGATGTTCACCCTTGTTCATAACAGCACTTTAATTAGCATGCATGCGTGCTTCTTAAAAGTAGAAGAACCTATCTGGAAAAAGAGTCCTAAGGTATGATTTCATTCCATGAATTCAGCTTCCTTTACAATCCAGCACATTTAAATCCACATCACTGCAACCGTGAAGGGTCGCTGCCACCTGTAGGCACAGACTGGATTAGAAAAACAGCTCGATGCCTAGGAGAAAGGAGCATGGCCCAGAATTTAAATCAGAAATAAGTTGTTAAAACAGTACCTTAGCAAAGAGAAATGGCAGCTTATAGCAGAACAGTCTTTTAGAGACCAACCTTTTGTTTGTTGTTTTACGCTCCAATTAAATCACTTAAACAGAAAGACTTCATGCTACCTGTGAGATGAATGAAGTATGTTTATTTATATATAACAAATAGAAGTATAAAAATACTAATTTACTACACAGATGGAAGCATGCAGAAATAGTGTATGGCTTTCTAGTATGTTTTCTAAGGGCGCCTTGCTGAAGTGTAAAATCAACCATGACTGTGCAATAAACATGTCTTCTTTCTCCCCTAACATAAGCAAAGAAAAAAGCAAAAGTCATTATTGCTAAAAGAAAATAAAATGCACAAAGCAAGAACCCGATACTAAACCTCTACTATAGTATTTCCTTATTTATCAAAAAGAAATGTTTTCTGTATATTTGTTATTTCAGCAAATCAGCCAGATATCCAAACAATGATATACCGTCTTGTGAAAAAGCCTGTGCTTATGATGCTTCTGACGGACCGAGTCAGAAAGCTTCGGCCTGATACCTCTTTCTTATGCTCTGAAGTCATCCTTCCAGATAAAAGAAATCCAGTTACATTTGGAATTGAGACTAGATACCTGAACTGTGTCCACACCAATCCACACTTAGTTAATGCCAACAGCCTGTGGTCTTCACCTGGATAAGCAAAACCACTTTCCTGCTTTTGGTCCCTTTGATCTGGGTAGAGGATGGGCCTTCAACCAAAAATTGGATTTGGTAGAAATGGAGTAGATGGAAGTGCTGAGCCTTCATTACCTCTCAGAACCGTAGGAGCCCTTTCTTCAAGGACTGTTTTGATAGCAGGGTGGCACGTCCAGGCATTCATCACAGTGATGCTTTCTGCCATCGTGAGTGTGAAACAGACCAGAATTAGCCTTCATGATACGCGCCCTGCCCTCTCCTTTCTCAGCATCACTCAGTGCTCAGAGATATCCATGTCTAAATTTAAAAAGGGTGAATCCAGAGTTCTTAAAGTATAAGCTATGTCGGTGAAGCAAACATAAGGCTGGCCTCAATAAACACTATGAATGAATTCAATGGCCAACAAAACATTCTATTAGTTTACACCAAGGATAACTAGTGGTTCTATAAACATATGATAACAAGAGTTGCCAATTGCGTTTTTAAAAGAGATCATCAAGAGAGCACAGGCAAGGCCAGCAGTGACGTCTGACTGCAAGGGAGTTCTGAGGAAGGCTCCAGGGTTGAGGCCTGCTTGGCTCCTGTCCACTGTCAGCGAGTCCCAGGGAGGGGAGAGTTGTGAGAAAAAAACAGCCGGGAAAGGACGCTCACAAGGTTCATTACTAAACCACCTTAAGACACCCGTGTGTCAATTCACATTTTTTCCCGGGGTCCTCGGGTTCTGAAGTGGTCTTCCGTATTATTTAAAATCACAGACTGCCGGAGGCCAGTTCCAGGGGGTTCACGGGGACCCAAGAAGGAGGCGTGATGAGGCAAGGGAAGGAAGAGTCGTGACCAGAGTTTCTTTCCAGGCACTCTGGCACTGAAGCACAGCAGTGCTGATTTATTTATATCATAATTTTTGGCACACACTTAGCAGAAAGTTAACAGTAAAGGAAAAAATTAACAATAAAAACATATTGAAACGATTGTATGATGTACTAATGATTTTACAATTCTAATAATTATACAGTTTAATAATGTCTACATATAAGAAACTAGCTGTTCTTGGAAGTAGCAACTTATTAAAAGGGCAAGGTTAATATTAGTCAAAAGGTGAGCAAGTGGAAAGTAAAACTTATGCTTTATAAAGGTAAATAGTCTATATAGATATAAAGGTGTTAGGCATATAACCTTTATGTAGTTTTAATTTAAAGGTCGCTGTCTGTGATGAGGCAGTGTCTATATTTATTTATATATACCAATCGTTTCACTTTTTACTAAGTGCTGACCTTTGGGTTTTAGAAAGCAGGCACCAAGGGGGCCCACTGCGTTTTATTTTTTCCTGTAAAGATAAGTTTTTCTACTTAACATGTCTTTCATCTATCCAGACTTTTCTAACCATATCATCATCATATGCACCTGTATAAGGTAATGGAGGGTCAAGCCATTCTAAGTTTTGCATACTCCTCTTCCCTCTAGGTGCCCACCAAATTCTACCATTCGTATTATAGCCTATATGGGGGCCTGCTCTAACAGTTGGCAAGGGTTTGTAATATTGTTTCAAAGTTTTAAACTTGTGGCTACTCTGGTGTTGTTTGTATGGCTTAACTGTGTTTGCTTCAGTTTGTACCTCAGTTTCTGTCATTTCTCGATACCATAGTTTTAACATAAAGTAGAACAGTGAAAAGTACACTTTGTCACAGTAGGTTTTGGAGTAATTGGTTGGGTCATTGTGACCCATTGGGTTGCTATTTGCATTTCCTGAGGCATGGCCAATGGTGAAGCATTAACTGCTTTATTATTGAACAATATAATGGGAACGAATAGGCGACCATGAGTCACAGGACACTCATGTAGAACTTTCCTCAAGACTTTCCGCGGGGCTTTGCCACACACACGGATCCCTTCTGGGGCTTTGCCTTCCAGAAGGGTGTCTTCATTCGGTTCCCATGCTGAGTCCTGGATTGTCATGGCCTCCACCAACAGACCTCCATTCTCTCTTTTCTGCCCAAAGCAGCACACAAGAAATAAAAACTTTTTGATAAAAAGAGGAAAAATTATTGTTTGTTTCATCTTCCATATTTTCTCTTTGAATAAAAATTTACTCCCCAGTATTTGATTATTTAAAACAGAGAATTTGTATTCGATTATTTAAAACAGAGAATTTGTACCAATTCATAGATAAAGTACTATACACACTATCAGAAAGCAAATACATTTGAGCATTTGTTAGATGCAGATATTTTATAAGAATTATCAGTCCCATTTAATGAAGTAGGAAACAGATGATCATACAGGCTCAGTGGCTAGATCAAGTTCAGTCACTGGGTATAAAAAAAACAGGGATTTAAACTCCAAACCCAAACTTGGCTATGCCCTTTGCATATTTCACTTACAAGTGAAGGGGTGGGAATGGGCCACTACAGCTATAAACTTGTAAAATTCATTGGTTTAATCAACTGCCAGCTTCTGTTCTGTAATACTTGGAGCTATTTGGACCATCAATAATGATTTGCACTTGGATACAGAAAATTAATAAGATCGCATTTTATCTATTTTTAGGGAGGACATGGAGTAGATACCTATTGTCTAACATTAAAGAAATAGAATTATTTTCAATGCCTCCCACCTTAAAAATAAATCAAATGCTTCATGGGTAAGAATTATATTCAGTATGCTGACAGTTCACTCAGTGTGCTGTCTACACTGTAAAATAAAAAACACAGAGGGTATAATTGCATAAAGATTAGTATATATCCCCCTTATATAAACATTGTTAAACAAGTCAAATTTCCTTTTATTTAATCAATGAACCAAAATGATTCGAAATAGCAATATCATAAAGCTTTGCTGAACTAATGTTAAATTCATTTTTTTCCAAAGTAATACAGCCTTCTGGTTTTTGGTAACACATAACAAATAATCAGACTTGAGCATCATGCTTGAATGTGCATGAGTGACCTCAGACTTTACTTGAATAAACTAAAATAGATAGAGCAGGTTTTAAAATACAAGAAGGTGCAGAAGGGAACCGAAATCCTCATGTACAAGCAAGATAGACCCATCACATTGGCTTTGACTTTGTAGGCGTGAGAGAGAAAGTAGGCAAGGTAGAATCATTTTGTTTTACCAAAACATTTTATAGACTTTGAAAGAACAGTGAGCCGGGCTCGCTGGCTCAGCCTGTCATCCCGCGCCTTTGGGAGGCTGAGGTGAGCGGATTGCCTGAACCCACGGGTTTGAGACCCGCCTGGGCAACTCAGCGAGACCTCATCTCTACAATAAATCAAAAATTAGCCAGGCGTGGTAGTGCGCACCTGTAGTTCCGGCTACTTGGAAGGCGGAGGTGGGAGGATCGCCGGAGCCCAGCTGGTCGAGACTCCGACTCAAAAAAAAGAAAAAAGAAAGAACAGTGTATTTAAATTGATTTTAACATATTAGAAAAAACAGAAGTGGTAATTTCCAGAATTGTAATAATCATATATGTGATTTACATAATACAGATGTGATAATTTTGGACAAAGGATTAAATATCAACATGCAACCACCTCATTGCAGGTAATTTAATTCAGTTCACCTGGCAACAAAGCTTCCTTGAGCATACATTCAATAAAGACGTAGAAACTACATGACTGCCATTGTTAGAAATGAAAACATGTTTGCAGTCATTAAGATATCTGCTCTGAACCGTGATGTGCAATAATGGAAATGCCAAACTTCCAGGTCTCAGCGTGTACAGTGCTTCTAGCCTCAGCATAGAGCCATATCTACAGTGGAGGTCAATTTGCGTTTTCTGGGTTAACACACAGATAGCAATATATAGACAGAAGGTATGCAATACTTTTCAAAAGCTTGGCATGAAAGTCTACACTCCAATCATCTATAGAACATCAAAATGAAAATTACAGGCCAGGCTCGGTGGCTCAGCCTGTAATCCTAGCACTTTGGGAGGCCAAGGCAAGTGGATTGCCTGGGCCCGCGTGTTCAACTCGGGCAACTTGGCAAGACCTCGACTCTACAATAAATCAAAAATTAGCTGGGCTTGGTAGCATGTGCCTGTAGTTTCGGCTACTTGGAAGGCTGAGGCGGAAGGATCACCTGAGCCCAGCAGGTCGAGGCTGCGGTGGCCAGGAGCATGCCACTGTACTCCAGACTGGGCAACAGAGTGAGACTCCAACTCGAAAAAAAGAAAAGAAAAAAAAAAAAAAGAAAATTACAAAGAAGCAGTTGATGTTTGAATCATATTTTCCCATCGATTTGAGCAACCATATTTCTAAGTAACATGTAATTCAAGTCCTGTCATGTCTCAGGATTAATAGCCCAGATTCTTAATTCCTACTAAGGTTGACAAATTATTATTTCTTATGGCACAAGTCACACTTGATCATAAGTAGCATCTCTGCCCGTAACTCTCTTTCCATCACAGTGAGCCTAAGTTTATTTATCTAACACAAAATGCCAAAAGGTCTATGACATGCAATGAATCAAGTGTTCTCCATTAATGAGTAAAATATTTCATGTGTGGAAAATGATTCTCCAGCTTCCAAATGACTTTAAACAAATACAAAGCCACTGTTGCTAGGCTATTATTTTACTTCCAGGGTAAATGTCTGCTGTCTAATATTTTTAAAGTAGCACTAAGTTTTTCAAGTCATTGAGCCTGAAGGCATTGAAATGTCACAGATTATATATACATGTATATATTATTCCTAGCAACATCACACACTTGTTTTTCTTAACTTTCTTAGCTTAAGGATCTATCAATAAAATAATGTCACACTACCACTGAATTTATAAACATTCTTTGAGGAGACATATTTTCTGAATATTCTATGTTTTTAGGTTCTTATAAGTATTCTAAATGAAAAGTAAAAGTTTATTCTGTTATTTGGAATGTGCTATTAAGAAGGAAATGAAAATTTGGAAGGCACAGCAGTAAGAGCACAGAGACAGGTTTAATTGATGGTATAATCTTGGACTGGTGACTTTACTTTTTGCATGATAAACTTGATTATCTATAAAATGTGCATAAGGAGACATACTTTACTGTATAACGCAAAGTTTAATGCCTGGCACATGGTAGATGCTCAGTAGATGTTATTTTAATATTTATTTCCCCCACTTTACCAAACTGCGTGTCAGCATTAATTGATAAGGGAATAAGGAAATTAAAATTCCTTTTCTATCTGAATGCATTTCAGACATTAGTTGTTATCAATGAAATAAAGCATCCCAGGGCAAAATTTAAGAAAATTCTAAAGATCCTTTATGAAAGAAGTTCAGCCTCAGGAGTAAATCTATGCTCTATTTTCCATCTTTGGAATGAAATGCACTTCCTCCAAATACTACATTTGGTTTTATAATGATGCAGGATTGTGTTAAAAGAGATTTTCTAAGCCGGGCTTGATGGCTCAGCCTGTAATCCCGCGCTTTGGGAGGCCGAGGTGAGTGGATTGCTAGTGCCCACGGGCTTGAGACCCGCCTGGGCAACTTGGTGAGACCTCATCTCCACAATAAATCAAAAATAAGCCGGGCGTGGTAGTGCGCACCTGTAGTTCCAACTACTCGGAAGGCGGAGGCAGGAGGATCGCCGGAGCCCAGCAGGTCGAGGCTGCAGTGGCTGGGAGCGGCCACTGCACTCCAGCCTGGGCGACAGGGTGAGACTCCAACTCAAAAAAAAAAAAGAGATTTTCTCAAGATATGTATTAAAAGTTTACTTCTCTTTTGAAGTGATTAAGGAATAGAAAAAAACCTGTAATATTATAAAGTTACAGTTTTATATGTGTGTGTGTATATATGTCAACACATATACACACATATAACCACATAACACCAATATTAACAATGATGAAGAATTATCAGCCATTCCAACTTATCTGACCCTGCCCAAATCTGGAGGCCGTTGTGAACACATGAGCCTTGACAGCATCTTCCTTCCGCGGCTCAGGGCCTGTGATCAGATCACCTTGATTAAACCGACAGACCCCCATCATGCATGGAGCAAGGACAAGGAAAGAACTATTGAGATTCGTTTTAGCCGAATTGAAAGGCATCACCGGGATGCCCTTAAAGAACGCAAACTGAAATGAGGACAGTTCCAGCCTTGAAGACATCCTCGGGGCCATATTTCCACATGTGTCTCAACTTTGTCTTGGAACAAAGTAGATTCATCCGAATGCATGGTCAACTTGGCCCTTTCTGAGGAGACGGCCAATCTTACAGTCATCATTTCCACTTTGATGTTCTTTATGCTGTGGATCACTGAACTCAAACAGGTACCCCAGGCACTCATTTTATAGGTCAGCAAACATGGCATAGACAGTTCTGACTTCAGGGCTATAATGACTGGAAGAAACTCAGACTGAAGACTTGTGATAGGAAGAACTCCAGGAACGACTACTAATCACCCTCATAACCCCAGACCAATGTTAGATCCGAATTTCTAACAAAATCTTAACTACCACTTCCATTTGAATGTCAATGCATTTTCAATACTTTCTGCAAAGACTAGAGCTATCAATATATTGTGCGATAGAAAAATTAAATATAAAGGATATAACCTTTAATTTCTTTGCTATCTGCATATACATAGATGCAAACATGCACATGCATGCTCAGTAATTCAAGAGCAGGTAAGAATTCTATTATTAATGTGGTAGAAGGGCCAATATTCGCTGAATTCATCTTTGAAATTTGTGTAAGATATTTAACAACATCCTGAGGATTTCCTTTTTAAAGCTGCATCAGTATGCTTCTCAGTAGCAATCAAACACTGGTAATTTAGCAGAGTATAGAGTTTTTAAAGGTCATGATCAATCACTCTGCTACAAACACTTTGGAATTTTATATTCAATAAATGTGTATTGTACACTGGAAAATTTCACCTATTCTATTCAACCCTATTCTAGTCTATTCATTAATAAATTGACTAATATATTTGTGAGATCTGAGAGTAAAGGCAAGTGGGTACTCATAACTTGTAGGTATATTTTCAACAACATTAGAAAGATAAAATACTAACCACCCCAGATGTCTATTTTTGTGATTACAAAATTTAGCTCTGCATAACATAGTTCTTCACATATTGTCTCTCCACATTTTCTAAAGATTTATGAGATGAGTAGAAATTGATCTTTACCTTATAATAATTAACGTGATAGTTAAATAATCTAAATTATTCACCCTGATTTTAATACTCATATGTAGTATCAAAGTTTGAAATTTTTTCTTCTAGTTCCAGTTAGAGTTCTTTTTACTACAACATTCTGCATCTCAGTACAAGATACTAAGTCAACGGTCTTCCAGTTGTATATACAGAAATGCAACTCTGAAAAGTTGGGGAGAAAATATATTGATTTATTGACTCACAAAATTGCAGTTTCTGGGAGCAGTCTGGCTTCTGGCACAAGCAGATCTTAGGGCTCAAACAATTCCATTGAGGATGCTGTCTTCCCTAATCCCCCCATTTTGGGAAATTATTAATCTTTGGCATTGTATTTAAGTAGATTTGATAAGAAAGTTGGTATCTAACATATCCTTAAGACTTGTTGTACTAAAGGAAAAGAGGTCCTCTGACACTCAAAGTCTAAATCTCACAACTTTGAGGACTACCAGCTGCATTTGGATCAAATGCCCTTCTCTGAATCACATACTGGTGAGACACCAGGAGCTCTGTCTAGCACAACTAGATCACGTACTCACTTCTGAGAGTGTGGGAAGAGATGGCCGGCAATGTTGCCTCACCTGAGCCACATCAGTAGATTTCCCTTGGGAAAAAAGAAATAGAAACATAGTATTCGTCACCACCACACACAGATGTCTACCATAATCTATCTGAATCCCAGCATTTGACTGCTGGTTCCTCATTTCTTCCTGCCACAAAATTTTTACCTTTAAAGCTTGTGTTTAGTTCAGTATTTAAGTATCTTCTAACCATTTCCTGAAGTAATAATAGTTAACATTTCCTGGGCATTCACTATGTGCCAGTCACCGTACTAATACTTTCTATATATTGATTTCCTCTTTTACTAGGAAAACAGTTGAATGCAATTCATACTGTTTTTAGCCCCAATTCATGGTTTAAAAACTTGTGTTTCAGAGATTCCAACTCTGGTGGTCTGACTCTAGAAGCCACACTCCTGATGTCATGCAACATACCCCTAGTCGAACCCCCAGAATGTCTTCAGCACGGTTGGCAACTAGACCTGTGTGTGTGCATGTGTGTGTGTCTAGTCATGGAAGCAAATAAGAATGATAAAGTCACCAGGTGTTCCACTGTATCTTCTCTGATTGGCTTGAATAAGTCTGAATGAAGACAATATCAGAGAAATCATCATCCTGAAGTCTAGCTTTTCCATAAACACCTCTGGGTGGAAGTGGCAGCAGAGAAGTAGGCCTGCAGGTATTATGAGACGTTAGCCCCATTCTGAGGTAAACTTACCTTAGACTGCAGGACAATCCAAATCGAAACAGGTCAGCCTGCTAAGCATAGGTTTTTGCTTTTGTTTTTATTTTCTGTGGACAATTTTGAGGATTCTTTTCTTTGCATACGACTCCAAAATGAACTATTATGTAAAAAATGTTTTGAAAACTTGGCTGCTAATCATAACAAATTTGTAATCCAGAAAATAAAAGAAGAACAAATGGCATTTATCATAGGTAAAACATATGCAGGGATAATTAGAAATAATTATAGAGGGGAGAGTCTACATTAGAGACTTCAATTTATTAATATAAAACTTTGAGATCGAAAATTAAATAGACATCATACAATTGTAATGCTAAACCATGATCAAGTCAGCTTCATATTTTTAACGTGAGTTCTTGTTGAGTCTGATTATTCTGGTCTTGGATAAAACCCTGGAATTTCTGTTGTTACTATAGAATGTGTTTGTCTGCACAACATCTCATTAAATATCACAAAGGAAAAATGCAAAAGTCTGCAGGCTAGAGTAGAGGAGTGAATCAGCTCCGTCTTATTCTACTAATTTGGCAACAAGCCCTTAACTGTTCTCTGGTATGCCAGGCAATCAACAATTTTCTGTGCATCTATTATCTTGTCACTAAGAAAAATCCAGTTGCTACACTTGGCAATCTTTGGTTTGTCTGCTTCCAACTCCTGGTACAAATATAACTTGAACTTCTAGTGTTCTCTTGGGAGATTAACTTGTTCAATTGGTAGTAACTAAGTCCACTATCTTCTGATTTGACAAAATTCAGATTAATGACTATAATTCTATATTGTCCTTGGGATGCCTATAAAATATAAGTAGCAAGGTAATGTTTGCCCCAGAATGCATTATAAAGGTGTTTATTGTATACATTCCAGTTTTCTTATTCTTGGCACCATTTTTAGACATCTTACTAAATCCAATGTTATGTTCTTTTTTTTTAATCATCCAGATATTTTAAATTACTTCTGTACCACTTTGACATAATCCAGGTAAAACGTATTCTAAACAATATTTCTGTTTCTGGCATATATTCTGGAAAGTAATATTATCGGTTCCTTTTTAAATTGAGATAATCCTGCCCCAACACCCTCTTTAACAGAAAACGTTTATAAGCATATACTAAACCAAGCATAGAGAACTGCACAGTGCTAAGTCTGGGCAGAGATCCTGGTACTGACATGTGTTTTCCAGGTACCTACAACAGTGTTCTCTAGCTGAGTCTCTACCAGTTTAAAGAACCCCCACCTGCTAAACCCCTTCCCTTTGTCACATGTGTTCTCTGCAGGAACATTAGGGCTTTCCTCATTTGCTATTCTTCCTGGAATGTTCCCAGAACCATATGGGATTTCCATTCACCAAGTGGTCAAGTTGACCATTTCAGGTAGCAATTATAACTCCTGTTGTTTCTGTTATGTCACCATTTCACTACCATATGCACCATCTCCATCCCTAAAGTTGACATGGAAGCCACCAGTATTGTTCCAGAACCTTACACACACAGGTCAGCATTGTACACAAACAGACACAGACACACAAGTTTGTATTGGAGTGGAGACAGAAAGAACCTCACCCCACTGATTCATCACAAGTATTACCTTCGCAAACTGGTAGAGCTTCTCTCCTCTCTGAGATAGTCCTGGATAGCACTTATTCACTGCCTGGAACTTGAGAAAGAGTTTAATTGTAAGTGTTGGTTGCCATCTCCAATGCAACTCATCATTGTGATTCACATGGGGCTTATCAGAATTTCACGAAATACAGTCTCTAATAACCTAAAAGAGAAAACTTTAACTGCATCTTCCAAAATTCCCCCTACATATAAATACATATACAGTTCCTTCCCTCAAAGAGTTTGAAAGTTAAGAGAAAGGAATGAGAAGGGGTAGTTTTTATCTAAGACTTGTTTGTTTTTTATAAAAGCAAGTCTGCTACTTCAATAGTGGGCACAAAGGGATTGCAGAGACCACTCACTTAGTGGCCAACGTTTAAATATGTTATTAATATGTCATTGCAAAAGGAAATCTACCAATAACCAGAATGTCTGCAGAGTATGAGAGTTTCAAATCATGTTTTTTTTTAAGAGTCTAGGTGAAACATATTTAAGTGAACACTGGTACCTGGATGAAAGAATAAAATATTATTGTTCAGTTACTTTAAAAATTGCTGTTTTTAATGCTTTATTACATTGATATTTCATTTATTGACTCTGATTTTCTTCACTTTTATGCCTACAATATTGAGTCTATAAATTTTAGTTATACTTTACACCTGATGTTTGCCCTGCTTGGCAGAGTGAGCAAACACTCCCGGTGACTGCTGGGAAAGTCCTTATTCACTAGATGAACTACATAAATTACACACTCTGTTTCTAGATAAATTCAGTTGGCTTCATCTTACTACAAGGAGAACCTGAGACAAAAGTTTGCTTGCGTGTAGTTGACCATGGGAAGTGAGCCACAAGAATTTGTATGGGTGGAGGAGGAAGAAAGAAACAGGAAGGAGGAAAGGTAACGCATAGGTGTGTGCTGAGCTGAATAATCCCAGTGACCTAGGGCACGAGCCTCGCTTCCTTCGGGAAAACGCCGAAGGGCCATGTGAAATGTGTTTCATTATTTTCTGTCCGAGACATGGAAGGATGGAATAATTTATCCACTGATTTTGTTTCCCTTAGACAAGGATTTCCACAAGGCTTGTTATCCCCTCTCCCCTAAGTTTTGTGAATACGTCAGAATGTCTGAGTGGAGTCCTACGATAACTCTACCCAGTGGCATTAGAGTCGTCAACATCTAGTAGAGTTGAGACAAGGTGCTATTAGGCCAAGAGTATGTGTTGGTTGCTTGCAGCAAAGATGGAACAAAACCTTAAACCAAATGTATGTGAAACAGGGTGTAGAAGACATAGACACGACTGTCCTCTTGCACCACTTGGATTTACCAGTATTCTACATTAATTCTGATCCATAAACTTGTAGTTAGATGCAGTCTTTGTTGCTGTAATTTGTCTCAAGACCATGACTGGTAGTCACCATCTCCCTCCCCCGAAGCCCATTTTGACATTCTCCACACTCAGCCTGTGTTGCGGTGGGTCTAGGCTGGCTGTCCGGATGACAGTGACCTTTGTCCTCAAAGTAACAATACTCTTATTTGCCAGGCCAAAGTCACTACAGTTTCCCATATTTGGTTACTACTGGAAATGGAAGGACCAAGAAAGAGTCCATGGATCCCCTGACTTCAGGTCTATGCTTCCTACTCTCTTTTGTGTGATAGGAGCACTTGCCTTAATCACAGTTTAATCAATACCTTCAACATGGAAACTTGTTTCTTCTCACATTAGTCCACTGGAATAAAATTGTCATCCCCTGAAGGACTGGAAGCACTCTGAGGGAATCAACTGCATGCCTGATCTCCATGCTTGCCACTGAGGGATCTCTGTTCATGACCCCTTTTACCAAACTGGACTGTTTACGGAAAGAATCAGGCTTTTATACACTGCATGAATCAGCCTATCTGTCCCATACTCCCATATGGTGGATGCTTTCTAATGGGCAGTATCACAGATCTTAAAGATGCCCATGGCTTCAGTTCTGTTCCCTAAGTCCACTTACATGCCTCCGCCCTAGACCCCCTGAGCCTACTTTTCCTGGATGGCCCTTTCATGACCCACCCACTCAGCACTGACCAGTTATCGTGTCCTCACTTCTGGCTCTCCTCCTATGACAAGGTCCATGTGGGTTGCTTTGTGGAGGTACCACACCTGGAGGCCTACTCACTGCAGCCTTCAGGGCTGCCCCATCGGGCTATGTCATGCAGCAGTCTGTGTTGCAGCTGACCTAAGTATGCTAGCCCATCTATAATTGCAGCCCAGGTTTCTTCTTCTCTGCTAACTGGTTATGAGATCAATTGCCCAAGCCACAGGTGCCTAGAGAGATCCTTCAGTAAACTGAGCATGCCTGTCAGAAAGGGCTATGACAGGGAAACAAGGACCACAGCCTCAGCTCTGTTGGGGAAGAAGAAACACTCTCTGCTGATGTTTCTTTTTAACTTTTAATTTTTCTATTTTAAAATTGTGGGGTACAATTCAGGGTTAGGCATACAAATATTCATTGTGCAGAGACCCTTGTGGATGAGGTGTGCACCCCTTCCCCAAGCAGATTTAGACTACTGTCAACCCCACCTCCCCATTCCCCCACCCCTGCTATTTCCCGTTACTGTCAATCCTCTTCATATAGCATGACGGTAGTTGTTCATGGTCCACTTATGAGTGAGAACATGTGATACTCAGTTCTCTGTTTCTGTGAAAGAACACTCAGTATTATAGGCTCTAATTCCATCCAGGTTGCTGAGAAGTTCATGATTTTGTTCTTCTTTATGGCTGCCCAATATTCCATCAGTATATATACCACATTTTTTAATCCAGTCCTCTTTTGATGGGCAACATGGTTGGTTTCATGTTCTTGATATTGTGAGCAAGGCTGTGATAAACATACGTGTGCAGGTATCATTTTTATAGAGTGATTTGAGTTCTTCCAGGTATATTCCCAGTAGGGGGATTGCGAAATCATTTGGAAGGTCGATTTTTAGAACTTTTAGGAATCACCACACTGATTTCCACAGAGCCTGCACTAGTTTACATTCCCACCAACAGTGTAGAAGTGTTCCCTTTTTGCCACATCCTCTCCCGCATCTGTTATTTTTTGAGTTATTGATGATGGACACTCTGACTGGAGTTAGGTGGTAGCTCAGTGTAGTTTTGTTGTTTTGTTTTGTTTTTGGTGTTTTGTTTTGTTATTATTATAAAGATGTGGTGTACAATTCAGGGTTAGGTATACAAACGTTGGTTATGCAGGTACCCTTGTTGATGAGGTATGCCCCTCCTTCCCCCAGCAGTTTCCCTCAACTGCCAATCCCACTTCCCCTCCCCTGACAGTTTCCCACTACTGCCAATCCCTTTCTTATAGTATTAAAATTGTTCAAGTTTCGCTTATGAATGTCAACATATGGTACTCTGTTCTTTGTTTCTGTGATAGATCACTGAGTATGATCGACTCCATAGCCATTCAAGTTACTGCGAAGTCCGTATGTTTGTCCTTCTTTATGACTATATAATATTCCATTGTGTATACGTATCACATTTTTTTTTATCCAGTCCAACTTCAATGAGCCACACAGTTGGTTCCATGTTATTGCTATTGTGACTAGAGTTGCAACAAACTTACATGTGCAGATATCTTTTTTAGAGAATGGTTTGAGTTCTTCCAGGTATATTCCCAATAGGGGAATTGCTGGGTCATATGGAAGGTCAATTTCTAGTTCTTTCAGAAATCACCACACTGCTTTCCAAAGAGGCTGCTCTAGTTTGCAGTCTCACCAGCAGCATAGAAGCATTCCTTTTCCTCCACATCCTCGCCAGCATCTGTCATTGTTTGTTTTATTAGTGATTCCCATTCTTCCTGGGGTTAGGTGCTATCTCAATGTGGTTTTGATTTGCATTTCTCTGATGATGAGTGAGGCTGAGCACTTTTTCATGTGTCTGTTGGCTGCCCTTATATCTTCTTTTGAAAGTGTCTATTCATGTCTTTTGCCCACTTTTTAATGAGGCTATTTGTTTTCTTTTCCTTTCCGTGTATTTGAGTTTCTTGTAGATCCTAGATGTTAGGCCTTTGTCAGTAATACAGTTGGTAAATATTTTTTCCCATTCCGTGGGCTGTCTCTCTGCTCTCTTGATGGTTTCTTTTGCTTTGCAAAAGCTTGTTAGTTTGATGAGGTCCCACTTTTCTATCTTTTCTTTTATGGCCAGGGCATTTTGGGTTTTGCTAAGAAATTGCTTACCAGTTCCAACTTTCATAAGGGTGTCTCCTGTATTTTCTAAGGTTCTTGTAGCTTGAGGTTTTACGTTTAGGTCTCTGATACATCTAGAGTTAATTTTTGTTTATGGGGATAAGTAGGGATCCTGTTTCAATCTTCTGCATGTGGTCAGCCCGTTTTCCCAACACCAACTGATAGGTTCTGCTCTCCCCGTTGGTTGGTGATGGAGTCTCTGACAAAGATGAGTTGGCTGAGAAGCTGAGGTTTTGCTTCTGGAATCTCAATTCTATTCCATTGTTCTATATGCCTGTTCTTGTACTAATACCAGGATGTTTTGATTATTGTAGCTTTATAATAAAGTTTAAAGTCTGGAGTGTGATACCTCCTGCTTTGTTTTTGTTTTTGTTTTTTTGCTGAGAATTGTTTTGGCTGTTCTTAGTCGTTTATGTTTCCATATGAAGTCCTGTATTGTTGTTTCTAGGTCTGAGAAGAATGTTGCTGATAATTTGATGGGTATTGTGTTAAATCTGTAGATTGCCTTAGGTAGAATGGACAGCTTAACATAACAATGTTGATTCTTCCAATCCACAAGCATGGAATATTTTTCCACTTGTTTGTGTCATCTTTGATTTCTATGAGCAGTGTTTTATAGTTTTCATTGTAAAGGTCTTTCACAACTCTGGTTAGGAAGATGCCAAGGTATTTCATTTTATGTGTGTGGCTATTGTGAATGGAATTGTGCTTTATATTTGGGTTTCTGTTTGCTTATTATTGCTGTATAGAAACGTGATTGCCTTTTGTGAATTTATTTTATACCAGGAGACTTTACCAAAGTCCTTTATCAGTGCAAGGAGGCTTTTGACAGATTCTGTTGGGTTTTCAAGGTATAGAATCATGTTGTCTGCAAAGAGAGATAACTTGACTTCCTCTTTTCCTATTTGGATACCCCTGATTGCCTTCTCTTCTATGATTGCTCTAACTAGGACTTCCAAAACTATGTTGAACAGGAGTATTGAGAGTGGACATCCTTGTCATGTTCCAATTTTCAGGGAAAACGGTTCTAATTTATGTCTGTCCAGCAGCATGTTGGCTGGGGATTTATCATAGATGGCTTTTACTATTTTGAGGGATGTTCCAACTATGCCTAGATGTTTGAGGGCTTTTATCAGGAATGAGTGCTAAATTTTATCAAAAACTTTCTCTGCATCTAATGATTTAATCATGTGGTTTTCGTTTTTATGCCTGATGATATTTAATTATATTTATGGTTTATGAATGTTGAACCAGCCTGGCATCCCAGGGATGAAGCCTACTTGGTTGTGATGATTGACTTTTGAGATGTGTTGTTGAATCCAGTTTGCTAGGATCTTGTTGAGAATTTTAGCATCTATGTTCATCAAGGATATTGGCCTGTAGTTCTCTTTCTTTGTTGGATCTTTACCGGGCTTGGGCATCAATGTGATGTTAGCTTCATAAAATGATTTTGGGAGAGTTCCATCTTTCTCAATCACCTGGAATACTTTCAATAGGATTGGTATCAGTTCCTCCTTGTATGTCTTGTAGAATTCTGCTGGAAAACCACCTGGTCCAGGGCTTTTTATTTGTAGATAGTTTTCTTATGACATAGTCAATTTCCTGGATTGTTATTGGTCTATTTAGGATCTTGATTTCTTCTTGTTTCAACCTAGGGAGGTCATGTGATGTCAGAAAGTCCTCCATTTCCTTTAGGTTTTCAAATTTGTTTCCATAGAAGCATACGTAGTAGTCTCTGGTAATCTTTTGTATTTCTTCAGGGTCAGATGTGACTTCATCTTTTGCTAATGATTGTGTTTTGGGGGGCTTTTTCTCACTATTTATTGGTCAGTCTAACTAGGGGACCATTGATCTTATTTATCCTTTCTAAGAACCAATTTTTTATTTCACTGATATTTTGTATTATCTTTTTGTCTTCTATGTCCCAGATTGGGTTTTTATTTTGGTGATCTAGATTCTTCTGCTGAAGTTAGGGTTTTGATGGTTTTACTTTTCCAGCTTCCTTAGCTGACTTATTAGGCTATTAACTTGTGATCTTTCCATTTACTTCATGTGTATTTGTAGAGATATGAATTCCCCTCTTGCTACTGATTTCATGGCATCCCAGTGATTTTGGTAAGATGTTTCTTCCTTTGCATTTGCTTCAAGGTATCTTTTAATCTCTGTCTTGATTTCCATGTTGACCCCGGAGTTGCTTAGCATCATGTTGTTTAGTGTCCATGTCTTTGTGGGTTTTGGGGGAACTTTGTTCATGTTGATATTTATTTTTAATTCCACTGTGGTCTGAGAGGGTGCATGGCAAAATTTCCATCTTATGAAATTTGATTACGCTTGATTTATGGCCAAAGATGTGGTGGATCTTAGCGTATGTTCCATAGGGTGATGAGGAGAATGTATATTCTGTGGTCATTGGGTGGAGTGTTCTGTAGGTATCAATTAAGTCCATTTGGTCAAGAGTCACATTGAGGTTCCGGATCTCCTTGCTTATTTTTTTGTCCTGATGATCTGTCTAGGGTTGTGTGTGGGATATTAAAGTCCCCAGCTATGATACTGTTAGAGTCAATATCTTTTTAAATTTTGCCTAAAAGCTCCTTTATGAAAGTTGTTGTTCCTATGTTGGTACATATATGTTTAGGCTAGATATTTATTGCTGATAGGTTGAAACTTTTATCATTATGTAGTGACTTTCTGTATCTTTTTAAAATTTTTGATAGCTTAAAGAATATTTTGTCTGAAATTAGATTATAACTCCTGCTTTCTTTTGTGGTCCTTTTGCCTGAAATTATTTTCCCCATCCTCTTACTTTGAGTCTGTGAGTGTCCTTTCTGGTAAAATGAGTCTCTTGAAGACAATGTATTGTTGCCTCATGATATTTTATCCATTTTATCATTCTTTGTCTTTTCAGTGGTGAATTTAATCCATTCACATTCAGGTTAATTATTGAAATGTGAGGGTTTATCCCTTTCATGAGGATCTTATAGAATTTTTGTTATTCCTTTGTGTTTGTTCTTTCTTTTGGTTTTAGGGTTGATTCATGTGTGTTTTCAATCTTTTTCCTATACTCCTGTGAAGAATGTTGTTCTTCTTTTTTCCTTTTCTTCTGTGGTTAATACTTTCTTAAGTGTTTCTTATAGAGGTGGTCTAGAGGCAGCATAAGTTCTTAGGGATTGGATGTCTAGGAAACATTTTAATTCTCCTCAATGATGAAGCTTAGCTTGGCTGAGTGGGTTATTCTTGGTTGAAATTGTTTATCTTTGAGAACTTTGAAGACTGGCCTCCAAGCTCTCCTAGCCTGAAGTGTTTCTATAGATAAATCTGCTGCTATTCTAATTGGTCTTCCCTAGTAGGTAATCTGATCTTTTTCTCTTGCTGCCTTTTGGATTTTTTCATTTATACCTACTGGTTTAGGTGAATTATTATGTGTCTGGGAGTTGATCTTCTCATTTGTTGTCTTGTAGGGATTCTCTGAATCTCCCGTGTTTAAATTTTCTCATCCCTGATGAGATGAGGGAAATTTTCTTGAATAATTTCATGGGATGTTTGTTCCAGGGTGGTCTCTGTCTCTCTTTCTGCCTCAGGAAGCCCAATTACTCTCAGGTTCGGTCTCTGGAAGTAATTGCTCATCTCTTGAAGGTTTTGTTCTGCCTCTTTAAGATTCTTTTCTATGTTTTTGACATTTTGAATTGGTTCTGTATTTTGGTCCTCAAACACTGAGATTCTTCTGCTTGGCTAATTCTTTTTTCCATACTTATTAGTTTGTTATTTATCTCAATTACAGTATTCTTTACTGCTGTTATCTCAGTTATCAACTCCTTCCTATTTTTCTCTTATCTCTCCTCAATTCTATTTATTCTCTCTATTAATGTCTTGGTGTCTGGCTTTGTAGTATGTGACCAGTCATTCAGGGGGCTCTTCCTTGTTTGCATTCTGAAGTTTGTTTTCTCAGTGTCTGACCTCCCAGGGGTCTGTTTGAGATCTATATTTTTCTTTTGGTTTTTCTTCATTTGTGTAGATTTTCCTCTCCATTTTTTCCCTTTCCCATCCCCTTTTCTTTAATTCTGCTGTCCAGGGATGGTGGGGTTGCTTTTACTTCAGTTTGCTCAAATTTCTATTCTTCCTTTTGTGAATCCTCCTGCTTGGTTCAATTCTGAAGCTGGACTGTGGGTTTTGGCTGCACTTTTTTTCCGTTTTGAGATTTATTGGAGGGGGTGCTGTGATTCAAAATCTATCTGCAGATTCCAGTATCCACCAATAGTTGTATGGGTACCCTGGAACCCACTTCCCACTGCCTTGCAATTTGTCCATGCAGTGAGGGTATATATTTGCTCCTGAAAACAAAAATGAGGTAAGAGAAAGGAAAAGAATGGAACAGAGAAGGGAAAGAGAGGACGGTAGAGAGAGAGAACAGTAAAAGGGCAAACAGACAAATATATGGACTAACAAGTGAAAAGAGACACAAAGACAGAAAAGAGTAAAAGAAACTAAAACATACAGAAAATCTTGCAAACACACAAGCCAACCAACCTCCCTATTGATGTATTATTCCTCTATACAAACAGAAAGTCTAAAGAAAAAAATAATGTAAAATAGCAGAAACAAAGCAAGTCCAAAAAATGCTATAACAGTAAGAAGAGAGAGAATAGAGGGAAAAATTAGTAAAACAAAAAAGGAATTAAAAAAGAAAAAAGGAGCCAGACTCACTTTGAGATCATTTCTGTAAGTCCAATGTCCCTTCAGCTCTGATCTCTAGCTCTCACTGCAGGTTGCTAGAGTTGCTCACTGCTAGGGTCAGATGTCTCAGGCCTGCTGTAGAAGGAGGATGGATCAAATCTTGACTCAGTTGGCTTGCTCCTTGTCAGATCTGCCACTCAGAGCTGACCTGTTGTGTCCAATCTAGCGTGGGGTAGGGGCTTCTGTCTCTCCCAATTTGATTCAATTTCCTTAGTTCCCAATTTGGAGGCTGGGTGGAACTGGGTGGGACAATGCAGGTCTCTGCCTGGTCTCAGGGCTTCAGCTGATCTCTGGTCCTACTGATCTCTGGACCAAGCTGGGGGAGGTGGAGTGCGAGACAGCCAGGCTCTGTAGGTCAGTGTGGTGCAGGGTGGCTTGGTGCAGGGCTGTGCAACTGGTGAGGAAACCCGGAGCTCTATGGGGCCAGGAGACAAGGGCTGCTCCAGATGGGGCAGTGGCTGCGGCAGCTACAGCAGTAGAGGGGTGAGTGGGACTGAGGGTCTCCAGCCAGTGGACCATTGTGGCTGGCAGCAGTGGCAGTGGTAGCAGTGGCAGCTGCTAAAGAGTGCGTGGGGCCTGGGTCTGGCTGAGCAGTGCATAGGGCCTGGGTGGCTGGCTGAGGAGCAGACTGGTAGCAGCAGCAGCAGCTGCCACCCGGGGGAAAGTGAGAATCATTACGGACACTTGCTTTTGCAGAGACTCTCACAATCCTACCTGTCCTATCACCATCTTGCCAGAAGTCATCTGCTGATGTTTCTAAGCAGCCTTGGTAGGGACAGCCACAGCCTTTGGCAAGCCACAAGCATACTTGTATTCTTGGATGGACCTAGGTGAAGAAAAAGGTAGGAAGGACAACTTGAGGTCTGTTAGAGCATCTTGACTGTGGACCGTATGTTAGATAATGTCATCATGAGAATGTTAATTTCTGGAGTGGAGAAAGTTGGTGTCATAATGTGGAATAGTGACTTTCCCTTTGGAGACACATGCTGAAGTATTTAGGGTAGAGCATCATCAGTTTTTTGTTTCTGTGATAGATCACTGAGTATTATAGACTCTAAATACACCCAAGTTGCTGTGAAGTCTGTATGTTTGTCCTTCTTTATAGCTGTGCAATATTCCATCATGCATATGTGCCGCATTTTTAAAATTTTGGTTCAGTTTCGATGGGCAGCACAGTTGGCTGCATGTTTTTCCTATTGGGAATAGTGCAGCAATAAACATCCATGTGCAGGTAGAATGATTTGAGTTCTTCCAGGTGTATTTCCAGTAAGGAGATTGCTGGGTTACTGCCTCTTTTTTAAGTTACAGACCTGAGCACCACATGTTCTCAGTCATAAGTGAACCCTGCACATTTACCATAATACTATAAGAAAGGGATTGGCAGTAGCAGGATACTGCCAGGGTAGGGGTGGAGCACACAACATTAATAAGATCTCAATTCAGGTGAAGAGGGGATCAAGGGGAGACCCAAACTTCACCTGTATGATGACCACTTGTATTCCTAATCCTGAATAGTACCCCACATCTAATAAATATTTTTTCTTTGGAAAAAAAATAAAAGTTTCAGCAAGATAATGTTCATGTGTGTGGCGTGCATGTGTGCACGTGAGGAGAGAGAGTGTGTGCACACACAAAAGTAAAAAAACATTACCAACTGGTGAATCTCCATGAAGGTTATATAGGTATTCATTGTGCTATTCTTTCATATTTCTCTTAATTTAAGATTTTTCAAAATAATAAACTGAAAAGGAAAAACATGTAGAAAATAAAAATTGTGATAGTGGTGTCAAAAGTTTGATGAAATATCAAATTACACCTAACCCAGAAGAGAAATAATGAATTATAAAACAGTTTAAAGAAATTACAAAAAAAAAATCACTACAGATAAGATATATGAAAAGAAGATTATGGGATATAATTCTTTCACTTTTAATATTAATTGGTTTTTTATAATACTATGGTTTTTATTGTCATATATTTCAATCCATTTGGGATGTAGAAGAGAAGTATAACACAGCTTTTAAATATATGAAGTTCTCCTCTGTTTCCTCCTAGTTGCCATAAATTGTGTGCACTATAGAATTCTCAATAAATAATGTATAACTCACTAATTATATTTATGAAAGATAGTATTTGCTAAGTAACTTTTTAAAATTTAAAATTTGTTGTTTTAAATTTGTGGGGTACAATTCAGGGTTAGGTATACAAACGTTCATTATGCAGGTACCCTTGTTGATGAGGTGTGCCCTTCATTCCCTAGTAGTTTCCCACTACTGCCAATCCCTGGTAAGTAACTTCTTATGAAATGAGTAATTCTGAGACATTTCCAATCAGGCAGTATTTCAGTTTGAAAAACAAGTTTTGCAGTCATATCTTGACACTGATACCTCAGTAATGGGCAACATCGTGGAGGCTGACAGTTCTGGCTTGTTATAGTCATGATTTCTGAAAGCAGAAAATGAGGAAGGAAGAACACAAGATTTGCCCAAACTCACACCAATTAAGATGATCTGACATAAAATGTTTTGAGGATCCTTATAATACTTTGCTACGCTCAGAGATTTAAATTGATGAATGTGATGTATTTTTGTCCCATCTCTGCAGCAAAGCAGTGAACCCAGTCTCACAGACTTCATATACTAATAAGAGTTAATCTAAAAAACTATTTGGTCTTAATTAAATGAACTAGTTTTTTAAATAATCTTGAAATGTTCTACTGTCATCTCTATCACTGTAAAAGGAAAATGTGCTGAAACCTGACAAAAGCAGGCTATATATTTTCCAATTTCCTTTCTGATGAGATAATATGTACTCCATAAACATTTCTGAGTAAACACTTTATGTAAGGATTCATCTTTTGTCCCTTTTTATTGTTGTCAGTTTTCTCAGTCCTATGGTAGAAAGGTTTGCACACTTCTCATGCTATGACACATTCCGGAATGTAAATCAGACATATCAGCATTTCACATGTTTTACCATCCAGAGAGTTCTCTCGTGATTGGTAAGGTGTAGTATGAAACTGCTATTAATGTTATTCTTCTCCAAACAATGTCAAAAGGAGGCAAAGAAACATCAAGAATGCATTAGCGGGATCTTGTTATGTGATTTGAACTTTCACCTGACCATCTTCTCTGGTCCTCGTTTTAGTGTCGGGGCCGTTGGACGACGATGAGAAGGCACATCAGGGTGAGCCTTGCTCAGGGGATCTGTGTGCTGATTTCGTCGGCAGCAGGGCGGCAGCCACCCAGGCCCGTGGCTCACAAACACTGATGCTAAGTCTCCAAAGAACAAGACGAAGCAAATATCAACATCCCAACTAACAGGGAAAAAACCGAAGTTCGGCTAATGTTCACAAATCCAAATTCCCCAAACTCATATGGCTGAAAGTAGCTAAGTCGCGTTTTACATAAAAACTCCCTGAATTCAAGCCACTGCCCATGCCCTTCACCTCCCCTTCCACCATGCCATCCCGCCAGGTCCTCCTGCCACGCCATCTCATCACGCCATCATACCGCGCTATCCCTGTGATCTAGTGGTGTCCGAAGTGATGTTCTGGCCGGGTACATGTGGCCATATAAACTATAAAGTAGTCCACAGATCTGCTGGTGTTAGCAGACAAGTTAGAATTACATTGCAAGGCGCATCAGGACAATTCTTCCATTCTGAAACTTAAGTGGCAACCCTAGGAAAGTAACAATCATGTAGAATATGCTTATTAGAACAACAGGCAAAAGGCTCTGGAGTATATTGACTCTTGCTCGACCTCCATTTTCCGTTAAAACAAACAAAATGGTGAGTGTGTGAGTGTGTTTGCATTGGTTTCCTTATTTATGGAATTTTTGACCATTTACCGTGTTTTTTTTTTTTGTAAAAATATGAGCGGAAGCCAGGCTCGGTGGCTCAGCCTGTCATCCCGCGCCTTTGGGAGGCTGAGGTGAGTGGATGGCCTGAGCCCGCGGGTTCGAGACCCGCCTGGGCAGCGAGACCTCATCTCTACAATAAATCAAAACATCACCCGGGCGTGGTAGCGCGTGCCTGTAATTCTGGCTACTCGGAAGGCCGAGGGGGAAGGATCGCCGGAGCCCAGCAGGTCGAGGCTGCGGTGGCCGGGAGCGGCCCCTGCCCTCCAGTCTGGGCGACAGAGTGAGACTCCGACTCAAAAAAAAAAAAAAAATATGAGCAGGAATTTATTTACTTAACCTGGAATTTATTTACTTAAAAAAGTGAATCTATTCTTGCATGTTTAAACTTCAGTCTCCTCCAAAGTACTCTCCTTTGGTACAATACACTTACGGAGACTCTTTCTCCACGGCTCAAACCCGTTTTTGAAGGCATCGGTTTTGGTGCCTTTTAGTGCTTCTGCCATTTTTTGTATCACCCCTTCCATATGGTCAAAACACTTGCCTTTGAGGACTTTTTTCAACCGGGGAAACAAGAAAAAGTCATTCAGGGCAGGATCAGGTGAGTGGGGGGTGGGGGATGAAAGTCATGCCACCTTTGATCAAAAACTGTTGATCACTCGCATGGTGTGGAGCAGGTGCGCCCGCAAATCACCCATTGTGAAATGGGCAAATGCAAGGAACAAACCTAAAAAGAGAAATCACAGAAGCCAAGCACAGTCCTCAAAACAGTGCTAGCTGGCAAATTGATGCCAGTGGGTTTCTAGTACAGGGAAAGTCCGCCCTCCAAAAGATAATTCTGTTTTTTGGGGAGTCCCCCTCATGTACCTGTGTTTTTTGTTTTGGTTTGGTTTTTGAGTTGGAGTTTCACTCCTTTGACCAGGTTAGAGTGCAGTGGCATGCTCACGGTCACCCCAGAGTTGACCTGCTGAGCTCCAGCGATCCTTCTGCCTCAGCCTTCCAAGTAGCCAGAACCACGGATGGGCACTACCACACCTGGCAAAATTTTTTTTATTTATTGTAAGGTCTGGCCAAGTTGCCTGGGCTGGTCTCCAGCCCGTGGGCTAAGACAATCCACTTGCCTCAGCCTTCCAAAGTGAGGGGGTTACAGGCTGAGCCACCAAGCCGGGCCTATATTCACTTTAATCTCTGATTCAAGATAATAAATTCAGTATGTATATTTATCTTCCCACTAAACATTTTAAGGAAATGATATTTTTAAAAAATCAGTATTCTTAAAATCCATACAAGTATAAAAGAGTATGGAGGGGTAACATCAATGGATGTGAAATGTTGTAGAATATATGGAATACAGGGGACCGTGGATTTGGATTGATGGAGAAATCCAACAACATATGTACATGGATCCATAACATTAGGCATGAATAAACGAAACATTCTTAGGATTCTTATACTAATGGTAGAAAAGGGTTTATTGTCTGTAAATGTTCCTGGTGTTCTAAACTAAAAACAGCATGCTAGAAGACAGGCTGTGCATTTTTTCGTCACAGAACTTGAATCAAAGATGGTCACATGACCCGTCAGAGTTTGATAAGAGGTCCTGCAGCAATGCCAGGGTAATGTCGAGCACTCCGGCCCTTGAAGTCTAATTTATTTATAAGGGACAAGAGAAGGGACTGCCGAATCACCCTGCACCCCACAGAGCCTGAGAACAAAATCAGTGTGTGGAAGATGCAGAGCCTAGCCAAGGTGTAGCAAGAGATCAAATCACTAGAACATTCATTTTTGATGTCCTGAATCCTTAACCAATGAAAGCCTCTTTTTAAAAAAATTATGTTATTTGATTGACACCAAAAATCATTTCTACACAGAATAATCTGGCCTGAAAACACCATAAGCTTGTTGTTTTAATCATTTCTGCTTTACATGACACTTAGAAAATGCTGAACAGACATGTTAAATTAATAAGCTATACTATTTATCTGATAATATTTGCTTAAACTTGACAAGTCATACACTGTATGTATTCTAGTTCCAAGAAAATGAGACTAAAGCATAGAAAATCAGATATGACCAAATCAAACTTTCTCGTAATTACTGCATACATATATTTTAGTAGCAAATAATTACAAGAAAACAGTTAAATTTAAAATCAATATTCCATACGCCATAGTTCATTTCCTAAATCTTTTAAAAAAGGAAATGGAAAAGTTAGCATTGCATTGGAGTTGTCAATTAATTTTAAACTTGGGACATGGTTTGCTGCTGTACACCATTACAGGCATGTGTAGATTTCTGTGTGTGCATCATTATGTGTTCAAATAAAATCATCCACAATATAATCATCAACACATATGAAAGGTTTTGATCTGCGTATGCTAAACAACTTAGTAAATGCTCTCTCTCTTTATTTTATAGGAATTAATTTTAATTTTTTTTATTATTATGTTTTTTATAAAACAGGGTCCTCCTCTGTTGCCCAGGGTGGAGTGCACTATAGCCTTGTATTTCTAGCTATAAGTATAAACTACACATCAGATTGCAAAGACTTAATATAAAAATCATGTAATATCACAATAATTTTTAGATAAATTACACGTTAAAATTATATTTGAAATATATTTAGTGAAATATATGATTGAAATTAATGTCATCCTTTGAAAAATGTTTTTAATGTGGCTAAGAAAAATTAAATTACATGTGTGCTTTGCCTTATATTTATATTGAATAGTACTGATTTAGCTGCTTTATATGAGGGTGCCAAAAACAGTATACACATTTTAAGTATGATGTTCACTCAAAAGATGGTGTCAATCAAATGAATGTAAGCATTACCACGTGACAGTCAGGACAGTTAAAGAAAATGGCAGAAGCACGACTGAGTGAATGTCATACTACACATTACTACCATAATTTAATTCAGCTTTGAAAAGTAAGACATTGTACTTTTTTTGCCACCCCTGTATTTATATTGCATAGTGCTGATTTAGAATTTCAGGTTTGGGAAAGACCATGGTGATTTTAACCATATAAAGCTAGGGATTATTGGGTTAGGTTACTTACCAAGGGGAGCTGGTTAATAGCATTACTATAAGTCATTCCAGAATTCCTGATTTCCTGTCCAATAATTGTTCCAAGACCTCATTATGTATGCTTAGTACCACTTTCATTGTAACCCTTTGAAATCAGTGATCTAGAAACAAATAATGGATTGCTTACAGGCAGGAGTGATCCTTGAATTACTACTAGTAATACAAATATAATATACTACTTTTGTCTCCCTTTTTGCTTCCCTTAGAAATAAGATACAGTGTGTAGGAAAACATTTGCAACATGTTAATGCATATAAATATATAAGATACATTTATTATCGTCTTTTTCACCTTACTTGAAAAAGCTGTTACTTAGGTCACACTGCAGTTTGATTGTTCAAATTTGTAATGCTTTGTTATAGGGGTTTTATATGTAATAAGATGGTTTTATTAGTGTACTTATGAAAATGAAGCATGTTATTTGTGCATGGTACTGTCACAAATGTCCACTGTGTGAAATTCTATATATTTCAAAGGTTGAAATTTCACTGATTCGCAAATTTCTTAGGACATGCCCTTATTGGATCAATAATATCTTTACATACATTTCCTACATAATGAATACAAAGTATTATGTGGGTCAAACTCTTTTCACATGAATATAGACCTGAAACTAATGGTTAGCAGGAGAATGTAAATAGCATGGGATAATTCATATGGCACAAATGTAGACGTTTCTCCACATCTGCTTCTTCTCATCTCTCTGAAAATAATGTTGGCATTACAGAGTTGCAACTCTACGTTGGATGCATGCTATGATAATATTTAGAAGTAAAGATCTGAAATAACATTTAAAAAATTCTCTGTTTCTTTATTATCGGCAAACTCAGAAATTATTTAAATCAAAAGTAACTATTTATTCAAATCACAGAAATTCTCTAATGTTTTGAAGAACACATTTAAAAATAAATGCCGGTTCATATGCATGAAATATATCCCTCCCAACACTATTGCTTTAGCAGGTGTGATAATAGAGCTAAACCCCAAGACAGAAACTGCCGTCCCTTATCCTGGACTCTTCTCATTCCCATCCGCACGCAAGGAAAACTGCTGGATTAACAGCCTTGCGTGTCACCACCAAGCTGACTGTTTTCCTCCTTACGGAGTCAGCCACTCTTGCACGCGCCCAGACGCAACCTGCTCCTGGGGGAGTTAAACGGGAAAAATGGTAGGAATTCACGTCGATAGAGGGGACACTCGTAATAGGATATGTTGGAAGACGGCACTGTCATGGGCAAGGACAGCTGAGGCCGCCGCTGCCACTTCAGCAGGGTGCCTTGAGAGAGTGGCATTTGATTAGAGACCAGAGAGCGGAGGAGTCATTCCCCATTCAGCTCCTTGGAAAAGGCATCTTAGGCAGAGGGCGAGCCCAAGCGGAAGACCTCGAGCTGCGGGACCCTGCAGCGCTTGGGGCCGTGGAGGAGGCCACCACAGCCGCAGCCGCGTGCCCAAGAGGAGCTCCCGGAGCTGAGGCGAGACGGGCGACGGGCAGCCAGGTCATGTCCCACTGCCGGGCCGCGAGAAGACGCTGGGTTGCCGGGGTGAGGGGGGAGCCGTGATGGAGTTCGAGCAGGTCTGCTTGAAAGGCATAACTGTCGCCGTTACACGAACACCGGAAATGAATTCCGGGGAGCAGAAGCGGCAGCCTGGATCCAGGTGGTGGCGCTGCCGGCAGTACCGAGATGGGTTTCTGGACATCCACGAAAACAGCGACGTGCCTTGCCAAGCCGGGCTGGGCGGCTCAGCCCGTCATCCGCGCCTTGGGGAGGCTGCGGCGAGCAGGGCCTGAGCCCGCGGGTTCGAGGCCCGCCTGGGCGGCGCGACCTCCTCTCTACCATCCATCAGAAAATCGGCCGGGCGTGGCCGCGCGCGCCTGTCGTTCCGGCTCCTCGGAAGGCGGAGGCGGGAGGATCGCCGGAGCCCGGGGGGTCGAGGCTCCGGTCTGGGCGACAGAGTGAGACTCCGACTCAAAAAACAAAACAAAACAGGTGGTAGACCACTAAAAATGGCTGTGGCAAAGTTCCCGAGTGGTCCGCGCTGTGTGGAAAATGCCAGTCCACACATCTGCCCTGGTCCCCGGCTCCGTTTGGCACCCTGCTCCATGCAAGTTGGCTTCAGACTTTCCCTCTTCCCCAAAGGCGACTTGGCTCCTGCTTTACTCCTCTCTGGCTTTGGCAGCAAAGACATGTCCTTGCCTCCAAATCTCAGACAGGCCCTCGTGCTGAGAAATCGAGCGTTGTAATTCCCCTGAACTGTTTTGGAGATTTCCTCCTCAATGGCTCAGCGACTCATGTGTCTCTTGTCTGGTTTTCTGCACATCGGGGCTGATGTAGGCGCCTGAGTATAGCCAACTGATTCTGATCAAAACCATTCCAGAAGAAAGGCAGCCATCCCAGGAAGTGGGACGAAACAGCATCGCTGGAAGACCGTTCCTGGTCTTTGCATTGACGTTTTCTTCCTGCCAGAAACTGCTGTGGACAAGAAAGAAACCACTGGGCTGCAGGGGTAGTTTGCATTATTGACTGAAACTGCACTGGGTGGTAGGAATAAGTATTATGAAGCTGCTGTTACAAAGCTGTGAGCAGCTTTCTGTCTTGGGAATAACAAAGACTTAAATAGGCCTTCAGGGAAAGACACTTTATTTTGGAAAAACCACCTAAAGAGATCATTTAGTTTGCAAATGTAAAGTCAGAATCACAACTGGAAAGAGAAATCTGTGTAGCTGAGGTTTAAAGGAGCCAAATTTCCTTGAATGATAACTATGAAAGATTTTTTGCATCTCACTGATTTTGGATCTTGGAGAGAAAATAAGTTTCTTCCAAATATTCTTGGGGACTGCTTTGATTCTAAGGGACTAGCGATTGTGTGGAAGGAATATTTATTGAGAAATTAATGCGTGTTCTCTCCAGTTTTTTCTTTGGGGGACATTTGTGGCAGAGTGAAACGGGTGTCCAAAAGCCTGGCATGTTGGAGATTTGTCTAAGAAAAAAATAAAGGGAGAAGAATTTCTTCCAGCTAGATCCTACTCGCTCCTTCCCAGGTCAGTGGGTCCTTCAGGTGTTTGGTACTTTCCTTCCTTCTCCCTGACTATGTGGGAGGACCTTACACTTGATGGCCAACAAGGAGCCTTGGTGGCATGGGATTCTTGGAGATAGTCGTGGTGGAGGGCACTGGTCACAGCCTTAGCGGCAGGGTGACTTTCCTTGGGAACGGGAGTCAAAGAACCCGAGTGGACTTGTGTCAGAGCATTTGGGGACTCAAATGCCTGGGTGTTACCTTGAGAAGGAGCCAAGTTCTGCACTTGGTGGTAGAGGCTTAAAAATGTAAGTTCAGTTCAACACCCAGGCTGGTGAAACCCGTGACGCAGAAGTCACATTTTCAAGTTGGAAGAGACCTCAGAGGCTGCTGGGCCTATTTGCCTTCTGCTGCCAAACAAAACTATGTGCATGATCAGATGCATCTGTTGTTATGGGACTCTTCAGTCAGGACAGGCTAGATTAGCTACAGTAACAAAGATCTCCCTGTGATTTACACAGTGAAGTTCATTTCTCACTGGGACCACCTGTCCCCTCCTGCTGGCAGAGAGACATGGCTCTGGATGGGCCTCTGTAGACCCAGGCTGGCCCAAGTTTTATCTGCACACACCTCCCACCATCACTCAGGCAAAAGAAGAATATAGGACCAGTTGTGCATCAACTAGGGAAGATCTCAGGATTTAATTGATAGAATTGCTCGCAGTTACATTTCATGGGGCAAAGTAAGTCGTGATAACACCTAATTTTAAAGAGGGCACAAAATGCAAAATGCAATTATTACATCCCTGAAAGAACGGGTCAAAAAATGTGTGTGTGGAAAGACATGCTAGGATTTTCACTTATCCAGTGGCTCCTTCTACTTTTATTGGAAACAACTTTACTGAAATATATGGGCATAAATGCACATGTTTAAAGTTATATGCTTTGATACATTTTGATATACTTGTGCACTTGTGCTTGCTGCTGCAGGGGTGCCACTGTTTCTAGGCTTTTTCAGTGGACAGAGGCATTTTTGTGATTCTGTTTTCGCTGCTTTGTAACTTAGAAGGGATAGCTTCTTGCAGGTTACTTCAGTGGTGGTTTTTGGGTTTATAGTACAGGTCTTCAACTAATCACACGTCCATCTCAAGTGATAATACGCCACTTTATGTAGAGCATAAGAAACAACAATTTACCCCAGCATCTGTATTCTGGATGCTGTACTTCTACATATGTTGTACCCCCTCATGCATTGTTATTTTTCTTTCTTTTTTTTTTTGAGTTGGAGTCTCACTGTCGCCCAGACTGGAGTGTAGTGGCACACTCATGGCCACCACAGCCTCAACCTGCAGGGTTCAGGCAATTCTGCCTCAGTCTTCCAAATAGCTGGAACTACAGGTGCACGCCATCATGCCCAGTTAATTTTTTTTTTTTAATTTTTTATTTATTGTAGAGACGAGATCTCACCAAGTTGCCCAGGCTGGTCTTGAACCCCGGGCTCAGGCAGTCCTCCTACCTTAGCCTCCCAAAGTGCTGGGATTACAGGCTTAAGCCACCATGCCCAGTGAGTTATTTTTGTTTTAAGCGGCTTCTTCTCTCTCTCTCTCCTTTGTAATTGCATTAAAACACATATAACAAAAAATTTACCATCTCAACAGTCTTTTTTTTTTTTTTTTTTGAGTTGGAGTCTTACTCTGTTGCCCAGACTGTAGTGCAGTGGCCGCTCCTGGCCACCGCAGCCTCGACCCGCTGGGATCCGGCGATCCTTCCGCCTCAGCCTTCCAAGTAGCTGGAACTACAGGCGCGCGCTACCACACCCGGCTAATTTTTTTATTTGTTGTAGAGATGAGGTCTCGCCAAGTTGCCTGGGCGGGTCTCGAACCCGCGGGCTCAGGCAATTCACTCACCTTGGCCTCCCAAAGCTCTGGGATTACAGGCTGAGCCACCGAGCCCGGCTTCAACAATCTTTAAATATACAGTTCAGTGGCATTAAGTACATTCACACTGTTGTGCAACCACCACTACATCCATCTCCAGAATTCTTTTCATCTTGCCAAACTGAAACTCTGTACTTGTTCAACAGTAACTCCACATTCCCCCTCTCTAGTCCCTGGCAACTACCATTCTACTTTGTTCCTATGAATTGTTTTCTCTAGATACAATATCTCATGTAAGTGTAACCTTACAGTATATATCTTTTTTTTTTTTTTAGTTGGAGTCTCACTGTGTCGCCCAGACTGGAGTGCAGTGGCCGCTCCCAGTCACCACAGCCTCGACCTGCTGGGCTCCGGCGATCCTTCCGCCACAGCCATTCCAAAGAGCTGGAACCACAGGTGTGCGCTACCACGCGTGGCTAATTTTTTTTATTTATTGTAGAGATGAGGTCTCGTCAAGTTGCCCAGGCGGGTCTTGAACCCGCGGGCTCAGGTAATCCACTCACCTCAGCCTCCCAAAACGCGGGATTACAGGCTGAGCCACCGAGCCCGGCTATATCTTTTTTTAAACTTCTAAATTTTTTACTTTAAAGATGTGGGGCACAATTCAGGGTTAGGTATACAAATGTTCATTATGTAGGTACCCTTGATGAGGTATCATCCCCCCTACCCCCGCAGTTTCCCTCAACTGCCAATCCCGCCCTCCCTCCCCTGGTAGTTTCCCACTTCTGCCAGTCCCTTTCTTACAGTATTAGGATATGGTTCAAGGTCAGCTTATGAGTGAGAACATATGGTACTCTGTTCTTTATTTCTGTGGTAGATCACTGAGTATGATCAACTCTAAATCCATCCAAGTTGCTGCAAAGTTCATGTGTTTTTCCTTTTTTATGGCTGCATAATACTCCATTGTGTATATGTACCACGTTTTTAAAATCTAGTCCAGTTTTGACAGGCAGCATGGTTGGTTCCATGCTTTTACTGTTGTGGATAGAGCTGCAACAAACGTGTGTGCAGCGTCTTTTTGGTAGAATGATTTGAGTTCCTCCAGGTATTTTCCCAATAGGGGAATTGCTGGGTCATATGGAAGGTCAAGTTCTAGTTCTTTCAGAAATTGCCACTCTGTCTTCCAAAGAGGTTGCATTAGTTTGCATTCCCACAAGCAGTGCAGAAGCATACCTTTTAATCCGCATCCTCACTAGCATCTATTGTTTGTTTTATTTTTATTTTTTATTTTTTATTTTTATTTTTTAGTTGGAGTCTCACTCTGTCATGCAGACTGGAGTGCAACGGCCGCTCCTGGCCCCCGCAGCTTCGACCTGCTGGGCTCCGGTGATCCTTCTGCCTCAGCCTTCCGAGTAACTGGAACTACAGGTGCGTGCTACCATGCCTGGCTAATTGTTTTTTTTTTTTTTTTGCGTTGGAGTCTCACTCAGTCGCCCAGACTGGAGTGCAGTGGCCGCTCCCGGCCACCGCAGCCTCGACCTGCTGGGCTCCGGCGATCCTTCCGCCTCAGCCTTCCAAGTAGCTGGAACTACAGGCGCGCGCTACCACGCCCGGCTAATTTTTTGATTTATTGTAGAGATGAGGTCTCGCTGCCCAGGCGGGTCTTGAACCCGCGGGCTCAGGCAATCCACTCACCTCAGCCTCCCAAAGGCGTGGGATTACAGGCTGAGCCACCGAGCCCGGCTAATTTTTGATTTATTGTAGAGATGAGGTCTCACCAAGTTGCCCAGGCGGGTCTTGAACCCTTGGGCTCAGGCAATTCACTCATCCTGGCCTTCCAAGTCACGGGATTACAGGCTGAGCCACCAAGCCAGCTGTTGTTTGTTTTATTAACAGTGGCCATTCTTAGGTGATATCTCAATGTAGTTTTGATTTAAATTTCTCTGATGATTAGTGGGGCTGAACACTTTTTCATGTGTTTGTTGGCTGCCAATATAACTTCTTTTGAGAAGTGTCTATTCATGTCTTTTGCCCACTTTTTAATGGGGCTGTTTGTTTTTTTCCTTTCAGCGCGTTTGAGTTCCTTGTAGATCTAGATGTTAGGCCTTTGTCAGATATACATTTGGCAAATATTTTTTCCCATTCTGTGGGCTGTCTCTCTGCTCTCTTGATGGTTTCTTTGGCTTTGCAGAAACTTGTTAGTTTGATGAGGTCCCACGGGTCTATCTTATTTTTTATGGTATGGGCACCTAGGGTTCTGATCAGGAATTGGTTGCCAGTTCCAATTTTCATAAGGGTGTCTTCTGTGTTTTCTAAGATTCTTATAGTTTGAGGTTTTATGTTTAGGTCTTTGATTCCATTTAGAGTTAATTTTTGTGTATGGTGATAGGTAGGGGTTCTGTTTCAATCTTCTGCATGTGATCAGCCAGTTTTCTCAGCACTATTTACTGAATAGATTCTCCTCTCCCCACTAGAGGAGAATCTATTCAGTAAATAGTTCAGTAAATAGATTATTGTAGCCTTATAATCAAGTTTAAAGTCTGGGAGTGTGATGCCTCCTGCTTTGTTTCTTTTGCTAAGGGTTATTTTGGCTATACAGTATCTTTTGATGACTGGGTTATTTTACTTAGCATAATGTTCTCAAGGTTTTTGTGTTGTAGCATGTGTTAGAATTTCCTTCCTTTTTAAGGCTGAATAATATTCAGTACATTGTATGTATATATCTTTCAGCCAATTTTAACAAGTAGATTTAAATAATGGGAAGCAAGTATTTAATATTTACCAACATTTTTACCATATCTAGGACTCTTTATGTCTTTGTGTAGATTCGATTTCCATGGTGTCATTTCTCTTTTGCCTGATGAACTTTCCTTAACAGATCTTGAAGTGTAGATTTGCTGATGATGAGTTCTTTCAGCTTTAACATGTCTATCTTTATTTCATTTCTGGTTTGTCAGGATATTTTTGCTCAATTTGGATTTCTAGGTTTTTATGATTTTTTTTCCAATACTAAGATACGATTTCATTATTTGTTGGCTTATTTTGTTTCCAATAAGGCATCTACCTTTCTTTATTCCTTTGTCTGGAACATGCCTGTTATCTCTGCTTGCTTTTAAGGTTTTATCTTGTTCCTTGGTTTTAAGCAACTTGATTATGATGTATGTGCCTAGGAGTGGTTTTCTTCATGGTTCTTGTCCTTGAATTTCATTAAATTTCTTTGGTCTTTGAATTTATAGTTTCTATCAGATTTGGAAGTTTTTCAATCTTATTTCTTCAAATATTTTTTCTGCTGCTTCTCTCCTTTGGTAATTATATGAGGCCACTTGAATTTGTTCCACAGTTAATTGATGCTTTGTTCATTTTTGTCAGTCTTTTCTGTGTTTTATTTTGCATAGTTTCTATTGCTATGTCTTTGAATTCACTAATCTGGCTGGGTGCAGTGACTCACACCTATAATCCCAGTACTTTAGGAGGACAGGGTGGGAGGATCACTTGAGCCCAGGAGTTCGAGCCTGCTGTGGGCAGTGATCATGCCACTGCGTTCCAGCCTGAGTGACAGAAACCCTGTCTTAAAACAAATTAAATAAATTTACTAATCTGTTCTGCAATATTGAATCTGCTGTTAAACATCCAGTACATTTTCACTATTGAGCATTGTCGTTTCATCTCCAGGAGTTTAGTTTGGGTATCTGTATCTACATCTCGCATATGCATGCGTAAGCTTCTCAGTCTCCTCTAGCTTCTTGAACATATGGAACACAGTTGAAATAATGGTGTTAGTATGATTTTTTAGTAATTTTATCAACTAAGAAATTTCTGAGATAGTTGACATTGACTGACTTTTTTCTCATTGTGGGTGGTATTTTCCCACATGTACATGCCAGGTGGTTTTTGGTCGAATGTCAGGCACTGAGTAGTTTACTTAAAAATATGCATAATACTTATTTTTACAAATGTGTTTTAGCTTTGTTCTGGGATACAGATAGATTGCTGGGACAGAGCTCGATGCCTTCAGGCCTCTTTTTAAGGCTTTTTTGGGGGGTAGGCCTTGAGCAGCATTCACCTCAACTCACTGTCCTTGAATTATGGGGTTTGTCATTCGTGTAATGGGATTAGGGACTCACTCAGGCCCTGTGTGTGTGCTGAGGGCTGTGTCCTCTAATCTTCAGAGGTGATTCTTCCCCTGGCCCTGGGTGGTTTTCTCACATGCGGGCTGATGAGTAGGCAAAGACTGGAAGGGAACTCTCTGCAAATCTCTGTGTCTCTCTGTCTCTCTCTGTACTGCTTTCTTGTCCTCCCCAGCTCGGGGGGTGCTGCTTTGGCTTCCAGACTCTGACCCCAGAACTCATACTGGGTGTCTGTATCTACAGTCACTTACTCGTTCCTTAATTTCATCCGGAAGGCTTTCAGTGCCACCTGGAGCTGGTGATTCCTGAGCGGATTGCTTGCCTAGGCTTCCACGGGCAGTTGCTTCCGTGGTGTCTGCCCTTGAGTGCCTACAAGGCTTCCTGATGCTGACAAAACAGAAACCAAGCCCTGCCATTTCCCAGCCAAGCCCGTGCCTTCTGCAGGCTTTCTTATGGCTGTAAATGGCAGTTTGCGCAGGACCAAGCTCTGGAGGCCTGCCCAGCTCCGGTCACTCACGCCCACAGGGGATCTGTCAGCCCCGCTGGCTTTGCCTTCCGCACGTCTGAAAGCCAAGCACTCCCGCTCCTGGTGCTGCTCTGCTCTCCACCCCAGCCGCCCGGCCTCTCCCCTGCACGTCGCCACCACCTGGCCGGCCTGCCTTCACGCCTGTCTTCTCACCCCTGTTCTCCACACAGCTGCTAGGAATGTAAAGAAAAACAAAAACAGAAACAAAAGAATTTTTTTTTTTGAGTTGGAGTCTCACTCTCGCACAGACCGGAGGCTCCCGGCCACCGCAGCCTCGACCCGCTGGGCTCCGGCTGAGGCAGCGCGCCTTCCGCCTCAGCCTTCGAGTAGCCAGAACTACAGGCGCGCGCTACCACGCCCAGCTGATTTTTGATTTATTGTAGAGATAAGGTCTCGCCAAGTTACCCAGGCGGGCCTCGAACCCGCGGGCTCAGGCAGACCACTCACCTCAGCCTCCCAAGGCGCGGGATTACAGGCTGAGGCGCGGGATAGTGACCACGGAGCCGGCTGAAACTAAAGAATTCAAGAATAGTTCTCCTTTAAAACAGCCAGTGTTGGGGGAGGGCAGGGGACCATGCATCCCCTCAGGCCCTCCTCTGCTCACAACCCTCCTCTCATTCTCAGTGGCCTGCAGGGTCCTCTGGGGCCTGCCCGCACTCCCCAGCTTCTCCGCCCCACTCCCCACCGCATTTTTGGCTCTGAACACACTGGCTGTTTTTCTGTTTCTTAACCACATCAAGCAGACTTTGGCCTCGGGGTCTTTGCACATGCCTTTTTCTTTCCTTAGAAGTCCCAGCCGACACATGGCCTCACAGCCCTCGTGTTTTCTGCTCACAGGGTGCCTCCTCAGGGAGGACTTTCCCTTCTTATGTAAGACAGGGACCCCTCCCCTGGCCCCTATGTTGTGCTTTTCTCCCTTCCTGTCGCATGTGCCACTGCTTCACATAGATATCTTCGGTTGGCTTATAGTCTGCTCCCTCTAGTAAGTTCTGTAGGGGCGAGAGGGCCCTGGTCTTATTTCCTGCTCTGTCCCCGTGGCCCTCAATCATTCCGTAGTTATTGCGTGAGAAAATGAATAAAACACAAATCAGCTGTTCCCTGTGGATGTAATTTAATGTAATGAACTTGGTTGTAAACAGAGTGATTTATGGGAAATTCAAAAGTTGATCTTTTATATGCCACCATGTAACTATGGGAAGGCTGTAATGAAATCATTTAAAGTATCATCTAATACTAGCGTAATTTATTAGGTACTTAATAAACACTAGGTATAGTGCTAAACGCTTTACATCTGTTGTGAATCCTAAACCTTACAATGAACTCGAAAGGGAGCTATTATCCCCTTTTACAAAGGCCAAAATTGTTATTGACAAAGTAACAGCAAAGTACCAACCCCCAAAATGGAGTTCTTTCCTATCCGGTGACATGAAGCCAGTATACAAAATGGAAAATGGAATCAAGCAGTGCAGGCTTTAATTCTATGGAGAAGTAGGAGCATGGTTCCCAAACTGGGGTTAAGATATAGGGTTCCTGGCTGGGCTGGGTGGCTCAGACTATAATCCCAGCACTTTGGGAGGCCTAGGCGAGTGGATTGCCTGAGCCTGTGGGTTCAAGACCCGCCTGGGCAGCTTGGTGAGACCTCGTCTCTACAATAAATCAAAAACTAGCCGGGCGTGGTCACGCGTGCCTGTCGTTCTGGCTACTTGGAAGGCTGAGGCAGAAGGATTGCCAGAGCCCAGCAGGTCGAGGCTACCATGGCCGGGAACATGCCACTGCCCTCCAGCCTGGGTGACAGAGTGAGACTCCAATTCAAAAAAAAAAAAAGATATAGATTTTCCTTAATGAGGGGGTTGGACATTAAAAATGAGGGGAGAAATATTCATGTCATCTTAGGGAATAGGCAGAGATTTCCCAGAATTCAGATTACATCCCCTTTCTCTAATTTTTGGGTCCGTGTCCCACATTTCCTGTCATGGCTGCTGAGGAATGTGCCATTTAGTATGGAAAGCAGACTGTGATGAGGTGAATGGTTCTTTAGAGGCTGAGTGAGCTGCCGTCTTGGAGCCTATTGGTTTCAGCTGGTCCAGTCGAAGGGGAACTTCTGTCCACAGGTCTTACTGATTCTTAAAGATAAGCAGGGTTAGGTTGGGGTAGAAATTCAGCTCTGTCATGTGGTCAGCACAGTGGGTAACAACCCACTACCACCTTTTTTTGTATTCACGCCTCATTTTTTTTTCTTTTTGGTTTTTCTGTGTTGCCAGACTGGTCTTGAACTCATGGCTTCAAGCAGTTCTCCTTCCTCAGCCCTGCAAGGCGCTGGGATTTCAGGTGTGATCCCCTGCGCCCAGTCTTCCTTATTCTTGAGGGGTGCTGGGGTGAAAGTCTGTCTTCTGTAACTTCTTCAAGTGAATTTGGGTGTTGATGTAGGTTGTTAGAGGAATGAAATTTTCTCCCTAGCTAGTTTTAAGTAGGTCTGGTTATCTTCTGGATGCAAGCATAGCTATTCAAGCCCTTGAGTAACCATCATCTGTAGTGTTATGGCCTCAATTCGCCTAGACATAAGAGACTAGACAGTTTAGGAGAACTATTCCAGATAATGCCTCTTGCTAATTTTATGACAGAGTTATGATACCAAGAGGGATGAGTCTCTATTATGAGGGATGAGTATAGAATGAAGACTATCACGATGCATGTCATTAGTTGATTATGCATTTTGTTACTGGTGTCCCTGGGGCACACGGATGCAAGTATGGTAGTGATAGCTGGGAGGAGGCAGATCCCTAAGTAAGGGTTCGGCTCTGGATGAACAAGGTGACACCTGAACAAAGATCCAAGAACAAAGATGAAGACACCTGTTGGCAAGGCAAGTAGAGTCCATCATAAAGGCCTCTTGGGTATGGGAATGGGCTTCCCTAATGGTCTGCAGGACAATCTCCCTTGGGTGAAGAAGCTGTTTGTGGGGGCTTACCAGTCATCCAGGTAGCGTACCCCCATCTGAAGGCTTTTTCTCTCTTTCTGGGAGTATGCCAGGGTCAGTAAGGTAGAATTTGGGAGAGAAGGAATGGGGGACAAGTGGAAGGTAACCTCTCCTAAAGCTTCCTGCTTGGACACCAGGCCAGTCGTGCTGTTTCCGTGAATTACCTTGGTGACCTCTTTCTGGTGGCCATGGCAATAGATCACAGCCACCCGGGTTGGCTTCCTTGTAGCTTCTGACAATTGCAGGATGGCTGTGCTATGTTTAACCTGTCTGCTGTCAGAGGTCAGTATGCTCCTTTCTTTCTGAACAACACCTTGTGCGTGCAGGGTGGAGCATGCAAGCTTGGAACCAGTGTGTACATTGAGGATCTCTCCTTCCCCCAACCCTAGTACCCCTTCTTGTGAGAAGCACCCCATGGGAGAGTGCCATTCCTACGACTTCCGTGAGGGAGACTATGGCATGTCCTGCTTTCCTCTCTCCCTCTCACATACAGCTGTTCCCATCAGTGAACCATTTGGTTTCTGCACTTTTGATGGGTTCACTTTCAAGGACTGGGCTACTGGAGTACACTTACCACATCTAAGCATATGAGATTATAGGATAGATGACTGTCTTCGGACAAGAGGAGGGTGACTGGGTTTAAGCTGTTGCATACCTTTAAAGCTATATGGGAGTTATCGATACGCATTACTTGTAACTGGAGAGTTCTTCCTGGACAGCCGTTTCTCTGCCTTTCTTTTATGAAAGTCTGGGAATAGAGAGAGATCCAGATGGTCAGGGACTGCTTAAATGCTAATTTCTTTGTTTTCCTCATGGAAAGGGTTGTGTTTGCCACCAACCAAAGGCAAAATGGCCAGCCTTTAATCAGAAATATGGAAGAAAAAATTTGAAAACATTAGTTTGAAAATTTGTAGCCAGGGGTGAATTTAGGATTCAGTCTGAACTGTAGAAAATAAAAACTCAAAAACGACCGGACACAGTAGCTCAAGCCTGTAATCCCAGCAATTTGGGAGGCTGAGGCGAGAGGATTGTCTGGGCCCGCAGGAGACCAGCCTGGGCAACTGATGAGACCTCGTCTCTACAATGGATCAAAAATTAGCTGGGCGTGGTAGCACAGGCCTGTAGTTCTGTCTTCTTGGAAGGTTGTAGTGGAAGGATCTCCTGAGTTCAGCAGGCCAAGGCTGTGATGGCTGTGAGCATGCCACTGTACTCCAGCCTGGGTGACAGAGTGAGACTCCAACTCCAAAAAAAAAAAAAAAAACAAAAACTCAAAAATAATGAACAAGAGAATCTAATAAGAGATGTACCATAGTTTCTTTTGAAACATAGTTTTCTTTCTCCAGTCCTCCATTTTTACTGAAGACAAACCATAGTAGGACCAATTTACTTGCAAAATAAGTTTTAGTCTTATCATACTTGGCCTTATTATTTGCATAAGGTGCAAGAATAATTATTTTCCATATAGCTCTTTTTAAATTGGCTTTGCTGGAACTTTTCCACCAGGAATCTCAGACTAGACCTTTTTTTTTTAACTTTTAAATTTTTTATTTTAAAGATGTGGGGTACAATTCAGGGTTAGGTATACAAATGTTCATTATGCAGGTACCTTTGTTGATGAGATGTGATCCCCCCTCCCCTGGCAGTTTCCCACTACTACCTACTGCCAATCCCTTTCTTGGAGTATTACAATAAATGTTCAAGATCCACTTATGAGTGAGAACATGTGATACTCTGTTCTTTGTATTTGTGATAGATCACTTAGGATTATAGACTCTAAGTCCAACCAAGTTGCTGTGAAGTTCATAATTTTGTCCTACTTTATGGCTGCATAATATTCCCTCATGCATATGTACCACTTTTTTTTTCTAACCAGTCCTCTTTTGATGGGCAGCATGATTGATTCTGTGTTAGGAACTCATATCACTCTATGAAAAAGATTAGACCTTTTAAACACCTCTCAAGATCAGCAAAGAATTTATCTGAACCCACAGAATACCTGCATCAATTGGGTGAATTCTCTCTTCTAAGGTCCTGAAATGACTTGAGGTTTCCTGGGCCTGTCAATAAGTGATCTCTACTCAACAGAGGTCAGGAATCCTGTAACAAACTGACAAAGTTTGAGGCTGTTTTTTTCCAGAGGTTTTATTGGCTCTGTGTTCAATGCTATTTCCTCAAAGCAGTCTTTTCATATCTGAAAATGTCATTCTTGTCAAAACCTTGGTAAAATAACTGGTGTCTCCGATTGTGTCTTGTTACAAAAGATAACAGATTCTTATTGAAATTATGCAAATAACTATATTGCCATAAATTAATATTTACAAATAGTTTTTAAGTTCCGGATAAATCAGGTAGAAGAAATACACTTCAAACATTGCTCTCAAGGGTATGTTTTACTCAGTTGTTAGAAGCTGTAAATGGTTCAAAAGAAAAAAGGTTTTCTTGACTCTGAAAAACAAAATAAGGAGAATCAGTAATACTCTAAACAAAAGGTCATAAAATTATTTTAATCTTCTATTACTTCATTTCATGTAATTAACCCCTGTTCTGCTCAATATTATGCTAGCAATCCTCATGAACACATAAGCTCTCCAATAAGAGTTCTGGAATTTTTCCTAGTCTAATGGAACAATCTTTAAAGTTACCAAAAACCTGTACTGAAAGACACCTGTCAGAATTATATAACTGGTTATAAATTACTTCTTGAAAAGGATCAGGCTGTCATCCTAGCACTTTGGGAGACCGAGGTGAGTGGCTTGCCTGAGCCTGCAGGTTCGAGACTAGCCTGGGCAACTTGGTGAGACCTCGTCTCTCCAATAAAATAAAAAATAGCTGGGTGTGGTAGCACACGTCTGTAGTTCTGGCTACACAGAAGGCTGAGGCAGAAGGATCGCCAGAGCCCAGCAGATCGAGGCCACGGTGACTGGGAGCGTGCCACTGCACTCCAGTCTGGGCGACAGAGTGAGATGCCAACTCAAAAAAAATAAAAAGAAAAGAAAAGGATCAAAGTAAAACAATAATTGTGGAATGACAAGGGTCAAGATAGCCATGGTCAAAGGAAATTTGGTCATTTCTGTGGCATACAACAATTTGACATAATCATAATCACTATTATTACTGATAACATATAAGACATATCAGAATTATAAGAATCTAATATGCATGCTATGACACATATAAATATATCCCAAAGAAAGTTACACACATACACATATATATATTTTTTTAATATATATATATATATATATATATATATATTTTTTTTTTTTTTTTTTTTTTTTTTTTTTTTGAGTCAGGGTCTCACTCTGTTGCCCAGGCTGGAGTGTAGTGGCATTATCTCACCTCACTACAGCTTTGACCTCCTGGGCTCAAGCGATCCTCCCACTTCAGCCTCCCAGATAGCTGGGACTACAGTTGCATCCCATCACATCTGGCTAATATTTAAATTTTTTTTGTAGAGATGAGGTCTTACTATGTGTCTAGGATGGTCTCAAGCAATCCTTCTGCCTCAGTCTCCCAAAGCACTGGGATTACAGGTGTGAGACACTGCACCTGCCAACCATTTCATATTTGACAATGCTTCCTGTATGATTCTACCATACCAAATAAGACAAATGTGTCACTTCAGGGAAACTAATATCTAAAAGTTAATGAGGCCAAAAAGACTGAATTTAGAACTTGAAATTTTGGCGTTGGAAAGATGGTGAAATATCAGAGTTTAAAACCCTGATGTCACAAAACAGAGTCACAGGAATCTGAAAAGTAAGTCATTCATTTACCAGAATGGTAATACAAATATTTGAAAAAGCAAAAACCTTTACTCTTTGATAAGCTACTCAGTTTCTGAAACAATAAGACCTAGTAAAGACAGCATGAGACCAATTGAAACTCTCTTCTTTTTTTGTTTTTTTGCAGTTTATTCAAAAGGTAAACAAAAATATTTTACTTTTAGTAGTACATAGAAATCTTGTTTAAAAGAGAAAGCTAAATTTTATCTTTGCATTAGTGTAGTTTTAAAAAATGTTTATTTATTTATTTGTTTGTTTGTCAGACTCTTACTCTGTCACTCCAGGCTGGAGTGCAGTGGCATGCTCACAGTTACTGCTGGGTTCAGGCGATCCTTCCATCTCAGCCTTCCAAGTTGCTGGAACTACAGGTGCGTGTCACCACATCTGGCTAGTTTTTTGATTTATTGTAGAGTCGAGGTCTCATCAAGTTGCCCAGGCTGGTCTCAAACCCCTGGGCTCAGACAATCTTCTCACCTTTGCCTCCCAAAGTGCTGGGATTGCAGGTGTGAGCCACCGTGCCTGGCACTTTAGAATATTATTAACATTAAAGCTATTTTAAATAAAACATTATAAACAAATCTATTAAGTTTAATAAATTTGATCATAAAGTAAGATTTCTATAAACCTTTTATAACCTTTACAATTTTTTTTTTTTTTTTTGTGAGTTGGAGTCTCACTCTGTCGTCCAGACTGGAGTGTAGTGGCATGCTCCTCGGCTACCACAGCCTCGACCTGCTGGGCTCCGGTGGTTCTTCCGCCTCAGCCTTCCAAGTAGCTGGAACTATAGGTGTGGGCTACCACGCCCAGCTAATTTTTGATTTATTGTAGAGATGAGGTCTTGCCAAGTTTCCTAGGCTGGTCTTAAACCTGAGGGCTTGGTCAATCCACTCACCTTGGCCTCCGAAAGTGCTGGGATTACAGGCTGAGTCAACGAGCCTGACCACAATTTTTTTTTTAATTAAAGAGCAGATCAATGTTCCAAGAAAATCCTGATATTCCAACACTGGGGTTAAGACTCTGACCCTGCATCAATATGCTTTTGATATTAATGTTTAACTTATATAAACACTAAATAATTCCATTTAACTTTTAGCCAAATTCATCACACATAAAATTTCTTTTGCAAGATTCATCTTCCACAAACCTTCTACAACTTGCTTAAACCTTCAGTTTTATCTTAAAATGTACTTTCCTCTCTAACTTTCTATATCCATTTGGTCTTAGCCATCATCTTTCCTTCAAATTTAAGGCAACTTAAAATCCCTCTACACTAAACAGAGTTACTGTTCCTTTACCAAGATCCACATTCCTGTTCCTTCTTATAGTTTTTTACCAAAGCACATCCTACTTTCCTTATACGTTCTGTCTGTAAAATTTTTTTCATCTATCTAGTAGCTTACTTACATATATCAATTACAGTGTTAACTCTTAGGAACTTGTATTTTTAGTGAAAAAAGTTAGGAGGTAAGCAGTTTTAATTTTGTACCGGATGCAGAGCCCAGGGCCAAGCTCAGAGCTGCGGAGGATGCTTGCCCTTTCCCAGCAGATCGAAGGCGTGGGGTGCTAGGCCAGGGAGAACTCCACATGTTGTCAAGCCTTACTTGTTTAGAGCCAGAGTTTAATGGCCAAGACAAACAACTCAATTATCAAAAATATCGCAGAAGCAGCTTATGACCTTAAAACATTTAGTGCTGGGAGGTGGAGGCCAGAGGATTGCCTGAGCCAGGTGTTGGAGACCAGCCTGGGCAACTTGATGAGATCTGTCTCTACAGTCAATAAAAAAATTAGCCAGGAATAGTGGTGAGCACCTGTAGTCCCCGCTACTTGAAAGGCTGAAGTGGAAGGATTGCTTGAGCCCAGCATCTCAAGGCTGCTGTGGCCATGAACCTGCCACTGCACTCTAGCCTGGGCAACTGAGTGAAAGTCCAACTCAAAAAAAAAAAAAAAAAATTAGTAAAGGCAATATCTGATCAACAGACTCAGCAAAATGTTTAAAGTAAATTTTAGTTCCGGGCTCGATGGCTCAGCCTGTAATCCCGTGCCTTTGGGAGGCTGAGGTGAGTGGATTGCCTGAGCCCGCGAGTTCGAGACCCGCCTGGGCAGCGAGACTTCATCTCTACAATAAATCAAAAAATCAGCCGGGCATGGTAGCGCATGCCTGTAATTCCAGCTACTCGGAAGGCTGAGGCAGAAGGATTGCCGGAGCCCAGCAGGTCGAGGCTGTGGTGGCCGGGAGCGGCCACTGCACTCCAGTCTGGGCGACAGAGTGAGACTCCAACTCAAAAAAAAAGAAAAATTTAAAGATGTTTCTATTTTGCTTTACCAATAATTCTAAAGCTGTCTTAATTGATTAAAGATTACTAAAGTCATAAGAGCTAAAAGGCATTTGAGTTAAAGTTTTTATTTTCTTGAAAAAAAAATTTGATTTAAATACTTTTATCTAGTTAATTAGAATTCTTTATATATTTTTGGCAGTGAAACATGTACATAGCACATAGACATACAGACACACAGAAGCAGATCTTATAGATCAATAAGATTTTCTGTTTGCCACTTTGTAAAATTCCTTTCTCCCATTTTACTTAAGGAAAAAATAGTATAAGAAAATTTCAGTTAATTCACAGAAAAAGCACTTTAATATAAAGTCATGACTTATAAATTGAAAATAACAGACAGACACTATCACAAATGGAGATTTTCTTAAAGATGTAAGTTAACTTTAGAAAAAGGTTTTAAGATAGCCAGGTCTAGGTTGGTCGCAGTGGCTCAGCCTGTCATCCCAGCACTTTGGGAGGCTGAGGCAAGAGGACTGCCTGAGCCCGGGGATTCGAGACCAGGCTGGGCAACTTGGTGAGACCACATCTCTACAATAAATCACAAAAAACTAGCCAGGCGTGCTGGCGTGCGTCTGTAGTTCCAGCTACTTGGAAGGCTGAGGCGGAAGGATCATCTAAGCCCAGCAGGTTGAGGCTGCGGTGGCTGTGAGTGTGCCACTCACTGCTCTCCAACCTGGGCGACAAAGATTGGAACTCCAACTAAAAAAAAAAAAAGAAAAAAAAAAGATAGCCAGGTCTATGCCAGAAAGGTGTATTTGGGCTCTTTAGCTTCATCTGTTTCTTAACTCGATTACCGGCTTCATGGTGGTGCCCTTTTCAGAGGGCCAAGATAGCATGCAGTCTTCTCAATATACAAAGAAATGACTGATAATCATTCACTATAAGCAACTGCCAGTCATCTCTCAAAGTGTGTTCGTTCTATACACCAAGGTCAATTTATTTTTCATCATACAAGTGTTTTCTGGTGTCCAAAATATCAAGTAACACAGTGTAGAAAACAGCAGAGCTTTAGACCTCAGAATAATCTGCCTATGACTCTTGAAAATCCAAAAAGAAAGCAAAAGACCCTCCCCCCAAAAAGGGGTTAATGGTATCTTTATTATGAGGAGCCAGAGTCATTAGAAGAATTCTCTACATTTTCTTTATTTGGGACCAGAGATGGCAAAGAGGAAGGAGAAATAGGGTGGAAAGAACAAGAAAGGGAAGTGAACAGAGAAAATAAGCACATGAGATTTTTTTTTTTAAAGGTTTTGGTCAACTAAAATTTTCCAAAAATAGGATTCTAAAAGAGAAAAAGCATAAAAGTCTTTTTTTTGAAAAAAGTCTATCTATATCTATGTCTTCTATCTATATATCTTGAGCATTAACTTTTAATGAAGCTGACCGTTTTTTGTTTTTTGTTTTTAGTTGGAGTCTCACTCCATCGCCCAGGCTGGAGTGCAGTGGCACGCTCCTGGCCACTATAGCCTTCACCTGCTGGGCTTAGGCGATCCTTCTGCCTCAGCCTTGTGCCTCAGCCTTCCAAGTAGATGGGACTACAGGCATGTGCTACCACGCCCAGCTAATTGAACTGACTTTTAACCATAATCTACAGAAAGACTAAATTCTTTTAAATCTCATCAGATTTTAGCCAGGACAAACAACTGATACTGTCTGGCTTTTACCTTTCGCTAGAGGCATTTTCCCATGTGTTCCGACTAAGATTATGACTTAAGACTTAACCCTGTAAGCACCTCTAAGTGGGTGGCAAACAGTTTTTACAAGATCAGAATGACCCCAAAGACAGCTCAGAGAAAGGAAAACTTTGTTAGCCATAAACAAAGTGCTACCCACATTTTTATGCAGCCATTTTTCCTAGGATCTCAGCCTCTCCCCCTATTGCCTGCCTACAAAGACCCCCCCCAAAAAAAGAAAGAAAGAAATCCCGTATGCCCCCACAGTGGCATGAAACCAAAAGCTGTCCATGGAAGGGAAATGATCAATGGCCAGAGTCACATAGAATGCAACCAGAAAGGCTCATTGCATGGCCTGGAATCAAATGCAGGCCACCATGGTAGAACTTTAGTGAGCTATTGGGTGGGACAGCCTCTGGGTTCCCCCCCAGAGAATATCAAGGCTTTAAAAAGGAGGAGGGGTGGAAGAAGAAATCTCTGAGTGTAGTGGCTGAAAGTTCAATCCGAGAGACCACCAAGAGCCAATTCCGATGAAAGTTCAAGAGGGTCTTTATTTACAAGCTTGAGCCTGGACCTCTGTTGACAACCGACACAGCGGAGTACATTCAGAGGCTCCGATTTCCTTAAGCAGATGCCTTTTATGCTTTTACACAAAGGGAGGAGGAGTTTGGGGGGCTTTCCAGTTTTGTTACCATTTAATTGGGTAGTTCCTCTGGTGGTCAACTTAATCGTGGAGGATTGGCTAGCCTGACTCGGGCTGACCTTGGTCCACTAGCTGGGGAAGTTGCAGAGACATCTGGAAACTTAGGTGATTACCCCCTGGCACCTGATTGGTTGTTGCTAAGGGGAAAGTGAGATAAGGGAAGAATAACTGGAGCTTTGCAGTTTTTCCCATAATTGGAACTTTAAACAGTTACAGGTTATGTTTTAAGACAGAAAACTAAAAACTAAAAATGGCTGTGCTATTGTCCACAAGCCGATTACATATTTATTGGGTTATAGCATGCTCTTAACCTAAGTCTATGGAATACTTTATTACTGTCCTCTCATGAGAAGGTGAGAAACCCAGACTCCTTTGGTGCAAGGAAGTTGGTATAAGAGGGAACAAGCGCTAAGAGGACTAAACAAAGAGAAACAAAGAAGGACACACACACAGGAGGGGTGTGTCATTTAGCATGAGAAGCCAGAGACTTACAGGTAAGTTGTTTTCTGATCCTGTAGTCTAGACACTGTCAGCCCTTTGGTTCCTCTCTCACCATTTCAAAAGCTCCCGTGGGAACTTCCACTCATGGCGGAACTAGGAACGGGTGCTGGGCATCCCACGCACAACTCTGGATTTCAGGCGAGTGCTCCCACTGTACCTAGCTCAGGGGTCCCTCTGCTACAACCCTTCACTCGCCTGCTTACGACCTCACTAATACATGTCCTGCCCTGAAGCGGATCCCTGGCTCTGAGAGCCAGGACGAATGTGTGTCCTTTGCTGGCTGAGGCTGTAGGACACCTGTTCCCTGATCTTCAGAGAGGTAAGGGCCTTCTCCAACAGGGAGGTGGCCTATGTAGGCCAATGTCCCGCCATGGTGGCCAGTTTTTGCCAACAACGTCGACTTTACCCCCTAAGTGGAGTTCTTTCCTGGCCGGTGAGGGGAAACCAATGCACAATCTGAAAGAGGAGGCTTTAATTCCATGGCCATGGAATGGAGAAGGGGGAGCATGGCTCCCAAATCAAATTCTCACCAGGTGGGAGGTGAGAGGGTTAAAACATAGAGTTTCCTTAATGAAGGGGTTGGACATTAAAAGTGAGGGAAGAAAAATACTCATGTCTTTAGGGAATGAGCAGAGATTTCCTGGAATTTGGGTCACGTCCCTTTTCTCTCCTTTTTTTGTCCCATATTTCCTGTCCTGGCTGCTGAGGGGTGTGTTATTTAGTATGGAAAGCATATTGTAATGAGGTTAGAGGGTCTTTAGAGGTCACATGAGCCGCCATCTTGGGTCCTATTGGTTTCAGCTGGTCTGGACAAAAGGGGGAACTTCTTTCCGCAGGCCTTTCTGTTTCTTTCTTTCTTTTTTTTTTTTTTTGAGTCAGAGTTTCACTCTGTCGCCCCGACTGGAGGGCAGCGGCTGCTCCTGGCCACCGCAGCCTCGACCTGCTGGGCTCCGCTGATCCTTCCGCCTCAGCCTTCCAAGTCACTGGAACTACAAGTGCACACTACCACGCCCGGCTAATTTTTTTGATTTATTGTAGAGATGAGGGCTCACCAAGTTGCCCAGGCGGGTCTCGAACCCGCGGGCTCAGGCAATTCACTCACCTCTGCCTCCCAAGGCGCAGGATTACAGGCTGAGCCACCGAGCCTGGCCCCTTTCTGTTTCTTAAAGATAAGCAGGGTAAGGTGGGAGTAGAAATTCAGCTACATCATGGAGGCATTACATTGGGTAACAAAATGGATTACATATTATTTCCAGTTCTCACAGCTAGTATGTATCAATGTTGCAAGTTCTCTCTAAAACCAAATCAAACTAGATACCTCTCCTTTTCATCTGTAATGTGAAAGAGAGGGAAAAAATGCAGTAAAAAACATTTAAAACACAGAGGCGTGATGTCAGAAGGCATCGAATTGTTTAATAGAAGGGCACTGACTAGGTCCGTGGCTCACGCCTGCAATCCCAGCGCTTTGTGAGGCCAAGGCAGGAGGATCCCTTGAAGTCAGGAGCTGGAGGCCAGCCTGGGCAACAAAGTGAAACATCCATCTCCACATAAAAAAAAAGGGAGACAATAAAACCAAAAATAAATGTAAAGCTCCCCCTACTGACTGGACGGACTCCCTCTGGGCCACAGGAAGCCTAACCGAGAAACAGAATTCTAGTTTATGACAGAAAAGGAGCTCGGGCACGCCTTGTTATCCCTCGTTCCTTATGGAGTTTTAGGCACAACTGAGAAGCATTAACATTAAAATAGAGATCATAAGACTGACAAAACAGACTCTGTGGCAATAAGACATCAAATACCACCGTGACTCTGGTATGGCATTACACGGCGGATAGCAGGCGCTCAAGGAAATACAAATACTGAATCCCAAGATATGTTTCTTTGACATATTTTGAAGTGACCCTGCAAGGCTGTCTCTTGGGGAAATTTGCATCTGAAGAGAATCTCTTTCTCTTCCCTAGGAAGAACCTGACCTTGTAAGGCATTTACCACCCCTTCTTTCTGAAGCTTGTTACTTACAGGCTTCATCTACATAACAGGAACATTGGTTTCCACCCCCCCCCCCCTTTTTTTTTTGAGTTGGAATCTCACTCTGTCTTTCAGACTGGAGGGCAGTGGCACGCTCCTGGCCACCACAGCCTCAACCTGCTGGGCTCTGGCGATCCTTCCCCCTCAGCCTTCCGAGTAGCTGGAACTACAGGCGCTTGCTACCACACCTGGCTAATTTTTGATTTATTGTAGAGACAAGGTCTTGCCAAGTTGCCCAGGAGGGTCTTGAACCAGCGGGCTCAGGCAATTCACTCACCTTAGCCTCCCAAAGCACGGGATTACAGGCTGAGCCACCAAGCCCAGCTCCACAACCCCTCTTAACTCAAGCATTTCTTTTACTGACTTCACATTATTTAGAGGAAGCTTAACTCATTCTTTTTTCTTTTGAGTTAGAGTCTCACTCTGCCACCTAGGCTGGAGTACACTGGCATACTCACAGCCACTATAGCCTCTACCTGCTGGGCTCAGGTGGTCCTTACACCTCAGTCTTCCTAGTAGCTGGAACTACAGGTGCATGCCACCACACCAGGCTAATTTTTTTTTTTTTTGAGTTGGAGTCTCACTCTGTCACCCAGACTGGAGTGCAATGGCCGCTCCCGGCCACCACAGCCTCGACCTGCTGGGCTCTGGCCATCCTTCCGCCTTAGCCTTTCAAGTAGCTGGAACTACAGGCACGCGCTACCATGCCCAGCTTATTTTTTGATTTATTGTGGAGATGAGGTCTCTCCAAGTTGCCCAGGTGAGTCTCGAACCCGTGGGCTCAGGCCATCCACTTGCCTCGGCCTCCCAAATTGCTGGGATTATAGACTGAGCCACAGAGCCTGGCTCAGTCTGGCATTTTCATCAACAGAACCTGAGCTGGGTGCAGTGGCTCATGCCTGCAATCCCAGCTTCTTCAGAGGCTGAGGGGGGCGGATCGCTTGAGGCCAGGAGTTTGAGACCAGTCTGGTGTAACATAGCAAGACCCTATCTCTAAAAGAAAATAATAATTAAATAAAAATAAGGTAAGAGAACCCAAGGAAACTAATGCCTTGTTGAGGAAGATAGTGCCTCATTGAGCTAGGCCTATTCTGGATGCTTTATGCAATATCCCTTGACCTTTCAACACCTGACAAGGTCGCTCTTCTTATCATGTTATAGTCTAGTCCAGGGCTCTTTATTGGACGATGATGCCTAATAGATATGGAGATGTGGGTAGGAAAGTGTTTACTGTGGAAAAGATTCCCAGAGCACTTCTATAAATTAAGCTTAAGCTCAGGTTATCTTTTTTTTTTCTTTTGAGTTGGAGTCTCACTCTGTCGCCCAGACTGGAGTGCAGTGGCCACTCCCGGCCACCGCAGCCTCGACCCGCTGGGCTCCGGAGATCCTTCCGCCTCAGCCTTCCCAGTAGCCGGAGTTACAGGCATGCGCTACCACGCCCGGCTGATTTTTTGATTTATTGTAGAGATGAGGTCTCGCTGCCCAGGCGGGTCTCGAACCCGCGGGCTCAGGCAATCCGCTCTCCTCAGCCTCCCAAAGGCACGGGATTACAGGCTGAGCTGCAGAGCCCGGCTATCTTTTTTTTTTTTTGAGCTGGAGTCTCACTCTGTCGCCCAGACTGGAGTGCAGTGGTTGCTTCCAGCCACCATAGCCTCGACCTACTGGGCTCCGGCGATCCTTCCATCTCAGCCTTCCAAGTAGCTGGAACTACAGGCGCGCACTACCACACCCGGCTCATTTTGATTTATTGTAGAGATGAGGTCTCGCCAAGTTGCCCAGGTGGGTCTCGAACCCACGGGCTCAGGCAGTCAACTAAGCTTACCAAAGGCATGGGATTTACAGGCTGAGCCACCGAGCCCAGCTGCTCAGGTTATCTTTATGGTAGAAAATAATATTGAAGATAAGGAAATAATAGTTAAGATAGAAAATAATATTGAAGATAACATCCAGTTTCCCCACACTAACTTCAGTCTTCGAGCTATCATCTCTCCGATCTTAGAGACCTTTTGTTTATCTAACAGGAATATGCTACACATGCTTTATGTAACAGTTATGATAATAAGTCAAGGCTAGAGTTATGGATATATTTCTTAGTTCAGTGGCTTTTAATCTAAAAGTTAGCAGCAAATCTTCCATGAGTTCTAATGGCAATGCTTCTCTGCTTATTTCTGCATTTAACAGCACTTATGCCTGGGATTATTCATTCTTTAAATTTTTATTCTGTATCCAAAAAAAGGATTTTCTGGTTTCTCTTTTCTTTTTAATCATCTGTAATGTCCCAGATTAGCTATCTGACTGATGATATTAAAACATATTAGTTTTTTCCCCCCATATTCTGATAAATGTACCATAGAAATATTTTCCTTCATTTGTCTATGTCTTTTCTATACTGTGTTTCAAATCAGATGACCTGTTTTCAGCCTGATTTCTTGTTAAAAAGACGGTTTATAAAACAAGTGCTTTTAAAAAAATTTTGGATTTTCTCCCTGATCACCACCAAATAAATATGTTTAGCTGAAATTTTCTTTCATGGGTTGCTTTTAAAGTTTTAATCAGCATTGCTGTGGCATAATTTACATACACCAAAATTCACCAACTTTAAGTGCCTAATTCACTGAGTTTTGACGAATGTACATGGTTGTATAACAACCACAAGCATCACGACATAGAGCTTTTCCAGGACCTGGCAAGTCCTCTCAGGCCCTTCTGCAGCCCTTTCAGGGCTTTCACGTGGGAAAGTGTAATATGCTGCACAGACTGGGGCGGGGATTGCCCCACCGTAAGGACTACTCACCGTAACCCGCATCCCTAGACTTCTCGGCAGCCTGTCCTCGCTCCTTCAAACTGCTTCCTTTGTGTTTCGCCGGCTTTTTATCTGGGCCCAGCCGGTAGCCTGTTTCATTTTCATCCATCAGCTGGGTAAAATGTGGTGTGCCCGTTAATGGAAGACTAATGAAGCCTGCTAGAAGGAGCTTCCTGGGTCTATTGATGCTCCCTGTGACTTTACAGGAGACAGAGATTTAGGTCAGAGTCATTTGAGTTTCTCTTCCTTTCACTGAAACTGTGTGGACTGGCTGCCTATTATGAAACCTGGAGTGCTGTACCAGGCCACCTTCCTGAATTACGTGGAGGACTTGAACAACAGAAATTTATTGGCTCACAGTTCTGGAGTCTGGAAGTCCAAGGTCAAGGTACCAGCAGACTGGTTTCCTTCTGAGGGAGAATGTGTTCCAGGCCTCTCTCCTGGGCGCTGGTGCTTGGCTGGCCATCTTTGCTGTTCCCAGCAAGCTTCCCCATCTCTGCTGTCATCTTCATGTGGCTTTCTCCCTGTGGGCATGTCCGTGTCCAAATTTTTTCTTTTTATAAGGCCACCAGTCATACTGGACTGGGGCCCACCCCAAGGACGTCGTATTGACTACACCTGGAATGACCCTACTTCTCAGTAAGGTCATATTCTGAGCTATCAAGGATTAGGACTCCAACGTATGAATTCAGGGAGAAGAAATTCAGCCTTTAACACTTTCCATCACCAACATGTCTCATGGAATCACAAACACAGTTCAGAGGTAATGGCTTACATCTGTATAGGCCTGTCAGAAATGAGGTGCAAGCTTCTGCAGACTCTCAAGCTGTTGGCCATGTGCAGATCACCCAGGGGCCTTGTTAGAAATGCAGATTCCAGCGGGCTTGGTGGCTCAGCCTGTAATCCCACGCCTTGGGAGGCTGAGGTGAGTGGATTGCCTGAGCCTGCGGGTTCGAGACCCACCTGGGCAACTTGGTGAGACCTCATCTCTACAATAAATAAAAAATCAGCCGGGTGTGGTAGTGCGCGCCTGTGATTCCGGCTACTTGGAAGGCTGAGGCGGAAGGATCGCTGGAACCCAGCAGGTCGAGGCTGTGGTGGCCGGGAGCAGCTGCTGCACTCCAGTCTGGGTGACAGAGTGAGACTCCAACTCAAAAAAGCAAATTCCTGGATCCTCTCTCCTCAGGCTCTGAATCACTGCGTCTGGGTTAGGACTCAAGAGTTCACAGTTTCAAGCAAGCTCGGAAGTGTTTCTAATGCAGGTGGTCCTACATTTGGAAAAATCCTGCTGCAGGTTGAGGAGTGACTTTGTCTTTGACACAGGCACCGCTGCTTGTAGAAAATGACACAGAGAGCAGCAAAGGTTGAACAGAGCATTACATGCAGCCAGTGAGGAAGTCTCACATCGGAGTAGTGAAGACATCCTGCTTGGAGACATTTCTCTGGTGCCCTACTCAGTTAGAAATAGGTATGGGTGAGCCGGGCTCGGTTGCTCAGCCTGTAATCCCGCGCCTTTGGGAGGCTGAGGTGAGCGGATTGACTGAGCCCGCGGGTTCGAGACCTGCCTGGGCAGCAAGATCTCATCTTTACAATAAATCAAAAAATCAGCCAGGCGTGGTAGTGCACGCCTGTAGTTCCGGTTACTTGGAAGGCTGAGGTGGAAGGATCGCCGGAGCCCAGCAGGGCGACAGAGTGAGCCCAGTCTGGGCGACAGAGTGAGGCTCCAACTCAAGAAAAAAAAAAAAAAAAAGAAATAGGTATGGGTTAGAAACATACTATGCGCTAAATCTTAGGCTGCACTTTTGTTCTGTGGCCACTCCCTTTCCCTATAGGAGCCACCCCCATCCCTCCTGCCACGTCTCGCATTTCATAGGAGTCTGCATTCAGCACTTCTCCTCTACCCTCTGTTGAGATGGTTGATTTTCTCTTAGGGCACAATTTGTTCGGTTTCTTTCTTTTGCTGACCCCCTTCTCTAGGAATCATTCGGTGTTGGCTGGGCAAGGAGCTGGGTGCCTTCTGACCCGAGGATGTCGACTGTGAGGGCAGAGACCTGGGCTTCATCGTTCCCCCCTTTTCTACTCTAGCACCTGCCCCCATGCCAGGCACATGTTGGGTGCGCAGCAAACATCTATGGAACACATGAGTGCTGGCACCACCTGCAGAGACACAGCAAGGATGGCCATGTGAGGAAAATGTTGAGCCTTCACGTCCTCTCAGACGAGCCCGGCCTGTGCTGAGGCTGAGCGCCAGAACTCAAGGAGCAGACTCGCCGCTCAGGGCAACAGTCGGCACTGCTTGTACCGAGGCTGCTCTGTGGGGACGCCTCCCAGCCCTTGCTTGATCGGCCTAGAAAAACTGCACACTCTCTTCAGGAAAGGAGAGGCCTTTCCTGAGACCGACTTTCAGGGCCCCGGGCATTTTAATTGTGGGAGAGGTGGTTTCGGAGCGTGGAGACTCTTTGGGATGTGACAGGCAGCGGGGCGTGGAGACACGTTTGTGTTGAACAGGACGGAAGCGTGGAGCGAGGGGCCCCCGAGGACGTGGTGGCTGCATGCCGACTTCTGCTCTCGCACCCCTCTGCTTAGGGCTGAAAGCGGTTTCCCGGAGACAGGAGGCCAATCCCATCCCCGTAGAGACTGGCCACGCTACTCCAACTTACCTGCAGACACATGGTCTCACTTGATCCTCACGTCCAGTGGGGACTTCTCGCACCTGGCGCTCCCTGGCCTTCCAGAGAGACAGAAGGATCTGGTAGCTGCCCCGGCGGTCCACTGCTGCGTGTGGGGACCTGGGTTCTACGTGAACGGAGGGACCCTGGGAACCTTGGAATAGACTTGGCGTCAGCACAGTCATTTTGCCCTAGTGTAGCCATTTTGTGCACATTTTACCACTGACAAGCTTTGCTCAGTAGTTTACATGGCTTCCACCTCCCTCTCACTTTATAATCACAAGAAAAGTCACCTTTCCCGAAACTGGTTCCCTGGGTCAGGCCTTAGAAACCAGGGGTTATTCAACCCCCCTTCAGGGTGCCCAGTCCTCCTAACAATCGACAGCTGTCCGTGACAACCTCCAGCCCTCCACCAGAGGCCTCTGTGTTGATATGTTTTTTTAATCACCCGACCGTGACTGTGACTGACCTCTAGCCTACCACTAGAGGTCCTGAGATGCTGGTGTCAGGCGATGTCAAGACTCAAGACTTAAGTGACGGCTTTCAACATCAAAGAATGTAGCCCTGGGCATTCCCTTGGGCCCAAGCCCCACCTGCCTGAACCCTCTCCCTTATCCCGAGGGCCTTAAATATGCCCAGGCCTCAGCCCTTTGGAGCTACACTTGCCTGAGTACCCACTCTCTTTCCATCTGTGAAAGGCCAATCATAAACTTTACTTCTTTCTACTTCCTTCTTTGCGGCAATCTTGTATTATTCCCACGGTACCAGCCCACCTTGCCTCAGTTTACCCTGCCATTAAGGCTGCTGTAAAATCTGTTGCTGAAAAACCAGGAAATCCTGGAATCTCTGGGTTATCACGTTTGAAGATCTTGATTTAAGAAATAAAGTGAAACAAGGCCGGGCTCGGTGGCTTAGCCTGTAATCCCAGCACTTTGGGAGGCCGAGCCGAGTGGATTGCCTGAGCCTGTGGGTTCGAGACCCGCCTGGGCAACTTGGTGAGACCTCACCTCTACAATAAATAAAAAACTAGCCAGGCTTGGTAGCATGTGCCTGTAGTTCCGGCTACTCGGAAGGCTGAGGCGGAAGGATCGCCGGAGCCCAGCAGGTCGAGGCTGCGATGGCTGGGAGCGTACCACTGCCCTCCAGTCTGGGCGACAGAGTGAGACTCCAACTCAAAAGAAAAAGAAAAAAGAAAACCACAGTATTTTTGAGGATTTTTCTGGTCAAGTGGTGCCCCCTGGTGGGTTCACTGATATGCTCTTCCAGAAGGCTCCTTTCTCGGTGCTACTTTGTGCTGAGGAAATGGCATGGATGATTCCAAGAATTCGCGGGTCAAGCACAGTCTAGTGATGCTGCAGGGATTGAGAAGGGAGCATACAACTTGTGAAAGTGCTGTGGGTTGGATTGTGTCCCCCCCGCCAAAATATGTTGAAGTCCTAAGCCCCGGTGCCTGCCAATGTGTAATCTTATCTGACATAGGGGTCTTTGCAGATGTAATTAAGGGGTAAGTTACCATGAGATCATTAGGGTAGGACCTTAGTCCAACAGGACTGGTGTCCTCATAAGAGGAGGAGGGAGTCACATGGGGAGGGAACACCACTTGATTGTGGACGCAGACACTGGAGTGAGGCGTCGCCACACCAAGGAATATGCCAGGATTGCCGGTGACCACCAGAAGCCAGGACGGGGACACGCGACAGATTCTCTCCTTGCCCTCAGGGGTATCCAAGCCTGTCCACACCTGGCACCATGATCTCGGACTTCAGCCTCCAGAGCTGGGAGGCAGCACATTTTCTTGTTTAAGCAGCCCAGTTGGTGCTAGTTTGTTATGGGAGCCCGAGGGGACGAGTGCACAAAGCGCCTGAGGTTTTGTGTCGGAAGACCTGGTTTATGTCCCAGCTGCCACCTGGTACCTGTGTGACCTTGGACTAATCGTTTCCATTTTTCTGAACCTCAGTTTTATTAGCTGCAACATGGAGCAACACAAAAGTAACTGTCCTCCCACCCCAGGGTTCCTGTGAGGATGAAGTAAGACTATGCTTGTAAAAACCCTTTGCTCTTGCAGAGAGCTAACTGCAAGGTGTCATGCGGTTACGCAAAGGAAGGTGGGAGGCAGTAGAGTGGAGTGATTAAGGGTTGGGCTCTGGAGTCAGTCTGTCTGGGTCTGTGAGTGGGAAGATGTTAGAGGCAGCCGGGCTCGGGGGCTCAGCCTGTCAGCCTGCGCTTTGGGAGGCCGATGTGAGCGGATGGCCTGAGCCCACGGGTTCGGGACCTGCCTGGGCAACTTGGCGAGACCTCATCTCCACAATAAATCAAAAACTAGCCGGGCGTGGTAACACGTGCCTGTAGTTCCGGCTACTTGGAAGGCTGAAGTGGAAGGATCGCCGGAGCCCAGCAGGTCGAGGCTGCGGTGGCCGGGAGCGGCCGCTGCCCTCCAGTTTGGGCGACGGAGTGAGACTCCAACTCAAAAAAAAAAAAAAAAAAAAAAGATGTTAGAGGTGTTAATCATGACATGACACCTTGATTCTTGAATGTGTCAAGGCAATGATGCCCAGGATTGGAGTTGGAAAGTTTAGTGGATTAGCATGATACACTTTTATTATTTTGCACAGTTTCTGTGAGCCAGGAATCTGAAGCAACTTAATTGAGTGCCTCTGGCCTGGGGTCTTTTATTTTTTGAATTGGAGTCTCACTCTGTCACCCAGACTGGAGTGCTGTGGCACGCTCCCAGCCATCGCAGCTTTGACCTGCTGGGCTCAAGAGATCTTTCTGCCTCGGCCTTCCCAGTAGCTGGAACTACAGGCACGCGCTACCATGCCCGGCTCATTCTTGATTTATTGTAGAGCTGAGGTCTTGCCAAGTTGCCCGGGCAGGTCTCGAACCCGCGGGCTCAGGCAATCCACTCCCTCAGCCTCCCAAAGTGCTGGGATGAGAGGCTGAGCCACCGAGCCCGGCTGACCTGGGGTCTTTTATGGGGACAATAGTCACCTGAGGTTTAGACAGGAGCTGGAGGAATCACTTCCAAGATGGCTCACTCCAAGGACTGTTGGCAGAAGGCTGCCTGTCCTCACTGTGTGGTTGTCTCACAGGTTGGCTTGAGCACTTTCACAGTGTGGCGTCTCCTCACTCCTACCTTCCTCACCGGCCCACGCCACCATGCCCAGCATATTCTTCCCTTAGGCAGTGGTACCTGACCTTTGTGGAGTCACAGGCTCACTGAGACCCCAGAACACTAGGAAGCATCCCTCCAGTAAAGCACCCACAGATATTTACACAGAGTATTCTAGATAGAATTTCAGGAGGCTCCGAGGTTCCTTATAGCCGGGTCCACAGAGAGCTCTGTAAAACCTAAATCTGTTGATCCCCCGCTTACAAGACTTCCTGATCCCCATCGCCTGTGGGATAAGAACCTCACCGCAACCATCATCAGATTCCAACTTCCTTTTAGTCGCAACAACCTCATCGTGGCCAGGATTGTCTTCCAGGTGGTTGGCACCTTTTATGCTCTCGAATCCTTGGGTGAACGCTGCCACAAGGGGGTTCTGTCATTCTCATTTTGGAGATGAGGTGGAGCTCAGAGCTCGTCTGTCCGGCCCAAGACAGCAGAAGTGGCTGAGTTCAGGTGGAGCCCGGATCCCTCTGACCCAGAGACAACTCTCGCCCCTCGGCCCGCCTCTCCCCTCCTTGCTCTGTCTTGGCCGCAAGGTGCTTCAGAATGACTCACCATTTCCAGCCGTGCTGTGTAGTCTACATGGGGAGATTCTCTTCCTGGAAGGGCCGCTCCTCCTGTGTCATCGTCCTCCTCCAACTCTGGGCTCTGATCCTTGTGCTCCGATATCCTGTCCTTCCTGCAGGGCTCGGGGTCTCGTTTCTGCCATGACACTTTTCATGGACTCCCCGGCCACAGCTGGGAGCCCCGCCATGATTTTCCAGTGGCCCTCTGCATATCCTGTCGCCACCACCAGGCGGTGTGCTCGTTGCTCACGCACTCGCCGGTGGACGGCCACGAGATGGGGCTCCGGAGGGCAGGCATCCGGGGTGCCTGGCTGGCCTTTTTCTCCTGGCACTTCTCGGGCTGGGTGCTCATGCATGGTTGTTGAGCGGGTGAACGCACGAAGGAATGGCGCTTCCTGTAAGAATGCCCCTCGTGTGCAAATCATCCTGACTTTGGGGAAGAAATGCAGCGGGATCTGGGGCTTCCGGGGCTTTTGCAGTTCCTAGGACATCTCTACTGCACCTGTGGCGGCAGTGTGATGCCACCTCTGAGAATGCCCCTCTGTTCTCTAGTCCTTCCATGTTGTCACCCAAGGGGGAGAAGCCACGGAGTTTCCCTGTGCCTTGCTTTGCGCTACCTGTCCCGTCTTGACAGACAGGGAGGTGAGGCTGTGGGAGTGAACGTGTCTCTACTCAAGTCCCATCCCTTAATGTTGTGCCAGATGGGAACCAGGAGCCAGCTGTCCTGAGCCCTGTGCTGAGCGCTCCCTACACTTGACATGGACGACTTGTGTGGGCTCCACTCACCTCTGAAACCTTCCCGTGTGTTAACAGGAAAAGCAGACTTCAGACTTCCCACCGTTGCTTTGGTAGGGTTCCACCGTAACAAGAAAAAATATAAACATGTGGGTGGATACACTGGAAAAAATGGTCAAATAATAAGCATTGAGATGGTAATAATTATTTTTGGGATTTTTAAATTATTGTTATTTATGTTTTAAAATTGTTCCATAGGGTATATGAATTACTTATCTGATTTTAAAAGTTTTCTAGATGTTAAAACAAAAATGCTGTTTGCATAAGATAAGCTGTCACTGTAATTTGATTTTGTGACCTTTCTTTTTTTTTTTTTTTGAGTTGGAGTCTCACTCTGTCGCCCAGACTGGAGTGCAGTGGCATGCTCCTGGCCACCGCAGCCTCAGCCTGCTGGGCTCCAGTGATCCTTCCGCCTCAACCTTCCAAGTAGCTGGAACTACAGGTACATGCTATCACGCCCAACTAATTTTTGATTTATTGTAGAGATGAGGCCTTGCCAAGTTGTTCAGGTGGGTCTCAAACCCGTGGGCTCAGGAATTCACTCATCTCAGCCTCCCAAAGTGCTGGGATTACAGGCTGAGCCACCAAGCCCAGCTAACCTTTCTTAACACAGATAAAGTCATGCATATTTTGCCCATAATGTTTTCTGAAGCCTCAGGAAATCTTGGTGAGTTCAGTGTCCACTCGTCTACCTCAAAGGCAACTTGCATCAAGATTGTGTTTATAAATGTTCAGTTCAGGGAAACAGTTGTCTCAGGTGCTTGCTGTTTAGATCTAACCTCTTCAAGGAATGCCAGGAAGCCCAGAGGCAGAAGAAAGATGCAGGGTGTTTTCTAAATGTTTCACCAAACAACTGCGCCAGCAGTGGGAAAAACCCTCGATATTTTCCTTGTTATTAGGTTGTTGATGGATTTCACTTTAAAGAGTCGAGTTTTGCTGTGTTGCGTATTTTGAAAAGTGCTCCTGGAAGAGTGGAACAAAGGCAGGATCTCCCAGACTCTCCCCTTCGCGTTGCCAGTGGCCCCACGTAGAGTCATTTGGGATCCGCAGGGCACACCCACTGCGTGTCCCTTAGTCACAGGCGCTGTTCTGGGCACCGGGGAGGCAGCAGCACAGAAAGCAGAGTCCTGACTGCATGGAAGAGTCAGAACATAGCAAACCAACAAAGATGTCTTACGTCGGGTGATGAGGAACCATGGGAGAGGGAGAGGCGGTGTCAGGTGGTGGTGGGGGCTGGTTTCCCAGAAGGAGACATTTGAGTAAGACCTGGGGGAGAGAGGGAGGAGCAGAGGCTGGGATGGCCCTGCCAGGGGACAAAGACCCAAGACGGGGGCACAGAGTCCTCTGGGTGGGCCTGGAGGGGCAGCAGCAGGGGAAGGCGGCCACAGCACGGGGAGTGAGCCAGGGCTGCCAGGCAGAGTAGGGGTCTTGTGGGCCCCGAAAGCACTTTTGTTAGGCAGGGACACCAGAAGCCGGCAGGGGCGGTGGCCACGGTCCCACGGGATGACTGAGGCTTGGAGGGCGTGGGGAGGCAAGTGGTTGGACTCTGGATGTATCTGGTTTATTTTCTCTCTCTGTTTTCAAGGGCCCTGGGAGGTGGGATTGGGTACGTTTTGAAGGCGGAATCAACTGGGTTTGCTGGTTGAGGAGAAGCGGGACGTTCCCTGAGTGATGGAGTAGATAGTGGCCCTCTCGTTAGAACAGGCTTGGGGGTGTTCCCATGATCTGCTGGGGAGTCACACATGGCACCATGCCTAGCGCCTGGTGGGGACTTTGGCAGGTGGCACTAGCTGGACATCTGGGGCCCACCACCCACATGCGGGGCTGGGCTGCGGGCCGCGGGCGGGGCTTCAGCTGGGGGCTGCCTGCTCTACGGCACCGCAACCCCACACACCGCCAGGCGCTTCCTCACCGCACGTGGCCGGGCTCCAAGGCTGGCTTCCCAGGGCAACACGGTCGAGCGCACGTGACGTTTTTGTACCTTTGCCTCAGAGTCCCTGAGTCTCATTTCTGCTGTCCTCCACTGCTCGAGGGAGTCCCAAAGACCAGCCCAAAGTTCAAGGCGAGGGGACTTGGACCTTGGCACGGGATGGAAAATGGTCAATGGCCCACTGTGGGGGAACTTGTGGGATGGGAGGGTTGTGACGCCCATCTTCGGCCAGTACAACCTTCCCCGTGAGGAGGCAGAGACCAAGAGTGGAGGACTGTGAGCTGGCTGTTAATGATCCAGCGGGGCTTGAGGAGGCCGGTGGATGTGCGCCTTCAGGTCAGGGTTGGGGACGTGAATGACGGAGGCTGTCGTATGTGTGACTATATATATACATATATATATATTTTTTGAGCCGGAGTCTCACTCTGTCGCCCAGACTGGAGGGCAGCGGCCGCTCCCGGCCCCCGCAGCCTCGACCTGCTGGGCTCCGGCGATCCTTCCGCCTCAGCCTTCCGAGGAGCTGGACCTACAGGCGCGCGCTACCACTCTGGCTAATGTTTTGATTTATTGTAGAGACGAGGTCTCACCAAGTTGCCCACACGGGTCTCGAACCCATGGGCTCAGGCCATCCACTCGCCCCAACCTCCCAAGGCGCGGGATTACAGGCTGAGCCACCGAGCCCAGCTTCGTCCTATATATTAAATACCATAGGGATGGTATTAAAAATCATCTGGAATGGAGAGAGGGAGAGAGGGAGAGAGAGAGAGAAGAGGAAGAAGGAGAAGAAGGAGAAAGAGGAAGAGGAGGAGGAGACGCAAAGAGCGAACTTACCAAGTATGGCGTTGTTTTGACTGAGTGGCCCTGTCCGAGGCATTGTGGGAGAGACTCTGTAGAGCTGAGGGCAGAAGAGCCTCCCTGCCCGGCCTGCGGTGAAGCGGGGCTCACTCTGTAGCCAGCAGACAACACAGACCTCAGCTGGGTTTCAGACTCGAGTGCTTGACTAGATCTGGCAGAGTCTCTTGCACTCTGGGGTGTCTTCGGGCTTTCCGTGAATAATGACAGCTGAAAGCATTCAGCATTTTAGACAGACTAAAACCTATATTGCCTTCAAAGGGGCAATATTGAGAAATTTTTAAAAAATGAGTTATTTGTCAAACAACTCATGTCAGAATAAGAGAAACCAGACATTATGGTGATTGAAGTATACACTAGGTGATAAAAAGAAAAGAAAAGAAACCAGAAAGCCATTTTTGATCCTAAGATCAGATGAAGCTTAAAACCAAGATTCTAGGTGAAGCACTGGGAGATCTTTATTTTATAATCAGACTCAATGCCAGTCCTCCAAACATGCCACATCTGTTCACCTTCCCATGGTTTTATTCCTCCTGGCAAACCTCTACTCATCCTTCAAAGCCCAGCTTATGCACCATCTCCTCTACAAAGCAGGGGATTGCAAGCAGGCTTTTTGGTGTTCCCAGTCCTTTTTGTGTATCTACTCCCTGTGACTCTTGCCGTGTTCTGAGAACGTATGTGAGCAGATAGTCAGATTCTTTTTTTTTTTTTTTTTGAGTTGGAGTCTTACTCTGTTGCCCAGGCTGGAGTGCAGTGGTACGCTCACAGCCACCACAGCCTCGACCTGCTGGGCTTAGGCGATCCTTCCGCCTCAGCCTTCTAAGTAGCTGGAACTACAGACACACGCCACCACACCTGGCTAGTTCTTTGTGATTTATTGTAGAGACAAGGTCTCATCAAGTTGCCCAGGCTGGTCTCGAACCCCTGGGCTCAGGCAATCCTCTCTCCTCGGTCTCCCAAAGTGCTGGGATGACAGGCTGAGCCGCCACGCCTGGCTGACAACCAGCTTCTTAAGGGCAGTCATCCTGGGAAATATATATTTTTTTTTTTTGGCCAGTCACAGTCCCATCAGTGCTGAGCACAGAACAGATAATCACTACAGTTTTTAGGAAGCTCAGTTGCATAAGGGATGACAGTAGAAGGAATTCCTGCATGTCTGTTGCAGACCATTACTCAAGGGACTCATAAAAAATATCCCCCGGTTGCACATGACAGGGATGTACTGTCCCCAGAAGGCTAAAATCCGGGGCGGCCACAGATGTCCCAGGGCCCCCCTCCTGTGCCCCTCAGTTGTGGCCACTGTTAAGAAATAAAGGGGAATTCCCCCTAAACAGGAAAAGCAAGAAGTAGTTCCTCTCTTGTCGCTGTCCTACGAAACGTCCCTGGGTAGCTGAGGTGCACGGACTTCCCCACAGCACGGCAGGGCACGCATCACTCTGGGGGTCCTGGGCAAGGGGCACATTCAGTTTCGCAGCGACGCCTCCTTCCCTCCCGGCCCGTGCGGTCTCCTCGTGCTCCGTGGTCTCCGGCCTCCTCGGGGCCATGGCTCCTGGTGGGAATTCCCAGCCCCGTAGCAGGAGACGAGCACTGTGAACAGAGCGGGGAAGATGGGCGTCAGTGGGGGAGGACTCTGGGAGGAAACTGGCGCAGCCAGAAGGGAGGAGTGAAGGGAACGGGGTGACAGACCAGCGCTGGCTGGGAAGCTCAGGCCCGCGAGGGACGGCGGGGGGACGTGGAATCTCAGGGTGCTAAGGTGCTGACCGGCAGACCCTGAGAGCCAGAAGTCACCTCTTTTTTTTTCTTTTTTTTGAGTCGGAGTCTCACTCCGTCACCCAGGCTGAAGGGCGGTGGCTCGCTCCCGGCCACCGCAGCCTCGACCTGCTGGGCTCCGGCGATCCTTCCGCCTCAGCCTTCCAAGCAGCTGTAACTACAGGTGCACGCCACCATGCCTGGCTAAGAAGGTACCTCTTTAACCTAAAGCACGGGCTCTGCGGGATAGTCAACCACGTGTGGACGGTCAGGCAGAGCTGGCTAGTCCTGCAGTGATGGAGGTGACCCTGCGAGATGGGGTGTGCACAGAGCAAGAGGGACCCCCACTCGTGCCCTCTCTCTGCCTTTCTCTCTGTCCCTGTCTCTGTCTCTGTCTGACTCTGTCTCTCTCTCTCTCTCTCCCTTTCTTTCTCTCTGTCCCTGTCTCTGTCTCTCTGTCTGTCCCTAGCTCTGTCTCTCTCTCCCCCTTTCTGTCTGTCTGTCCCTGTTTCTGTCTGTCCCTATCTTCGTCTGCCCTGTCTCTCTCTCTCTCCCCTCTCTGTCTGTCCCTGTTTCTCTCTGTCTCTGTTTCTGCCTGTCTCTGTCTGTCCCTATCTCTCTGCCTCTTCCTGTCTCTGTCTGTCCCTGTCTCTGTCTGTCCCTCTCTCTCTCTTTCTGTATCTTGGCTGCTACACTGGCATCCCCCACCTCCCACCCAGCTGTCTCCTCTTCTGATTCTGAGCAGCCTCTTGTCTCTTCCTCCTCTGACTCCCTAATCCTCTACCCCCCACCTCCAGAGGTTATTATTAGCAGGTGACTGGACAGTTACTTGTTTAACTGAAACAAAGTTTTATTTTATTTTATTTTTTGAGTTGGAGTCTCACTCCTTTGCCCAGACTGGAGTGCAGTGTCACGCTCCCGGTCGCTGCAGCCTCGACCTGCTGTGCTCTGGTGATCTTTCTACCTCAGCCTTCCCAGTAGCTGGAACTACAGGCATGTGCTACTATGCCCAGCTATTTTTTACTTTATTGGAGAGACGAGGTCTTGCCAAGTTGCCAGGGCTGGTCTTGAACCTGCAGGTTCAGGCAATCCACTCGCCTAGGCCTCCCAAAATGCTGGGATGACAGGCTGAGCCATGGAACCCAGCTGAAACCAAGTTTTTTTTTTTTTAGTTGGAGTCTC
>NW_007258436.1:411924-412249 GCF_000164805.1 Carlito syrichta | reverse complement strand
AAGGAGATGCAAATTAAAACTACACCGAGATACCACCTAACTCCAGTCAGAATGGCCATCATCAATAACTCCAAAAATAACAGATGCTGGAGAAGATGTGGTGAAAAGGCAACACTTCTACACTGTTGGTAGGAGTATAAACTAGTACAGCCTCTGTGGAAATTGGGTGGCAATTCCTAAAACTCCTCGAAATTGACCTTCCATATGATCCTGCAATCCCCCTACTGGGAATATACCTGGAAGAACACAGGTCACTCTATAAAACAGATACCTGCACACGTATGTTTATCGCAGCATTGTTCACAATAGCAAGAACATGGAACCA
>NW_007258436.1:403837-411904 GCF_000164805.1 Carlito syrichta | reverse complement strand
GGGAAACTGTGGGGAGGGGGGTGGGGGGATAGCTGGGATTGATAGTAGTCCACTGATATCCACCTGGGGAAGGGGGGGCACACCTCATCAATGAGGGTACCTGCACAATGAACATTTGTACACCTAACCCTGAATTGTACCCCACAGTTTCAAAAGAAAAATTAAAAGGAAAAAAAAAAGATGTAAGCGACAGAAAAATTGTCTTAAGTACAACTTATTTCATGATTCTGCAAACTATATATATCCATTGCAGAGAATTTGGAGTATACAGATATGCACGAAGAGAAAAAAATGTAATGACGTGTCATCTGATGGTCAGAGATAACTGAAGCTCACATTAGGATTTTGCTATGGTGTGAGTGTTTGTGTTTTTGCCAAAATTCGTGTTGAAACTTGGCCCCCGACATAAGAGTTGCAAGAGTGGGGCCTTCCTCAGGCAATGAGGCCACGAGACTCTGCCCTCAGACACGCCTGAGCACTTCGTCAAAGAGCGTGAGAGGGCCAGTCCACGGCCCCGCTGCTTCTGCCACATGAGGACCCAGCGTTTGTTTCCTCTGGAGGATGCAGCAGGCAGGTCCTGTCTCGGAGCCCTCACCAGGCTGGCGCCTTGGGCTGGGCTTCCCGGCCTTCTGAACTGTGGAAATACATTTCTATTGTTTATAAGTTACCTAGTCTGTGGTATTTTGTTATAGCTGTGGGAATGAACTAAGACAGAAATACATGATTTTTAGTTGTTTTATTTATTTATTTTTTTATTGTAGCGATGAGGTCTCACCAAGTTGCCCAGGAGGGTCTCGAACCTGCGGGCGCAGGCAATCCACTCACCTTGGCCTCCCAAAGTGCTGGGATTACAGGCTGAGCCACCGAGCCTGGCTGATTTTTAGTTTTATACACACACACACACACACACACACACACACACACACACACACACACACACACACTATCAGGATATGCTGATGTCTTCTTTCATAAATTATTTCTTTCACATGAATATTTTATGGTGAGCATTTCCCCATGATAATACTTTTCTATTAGCTATTTTATTTTATTTTTTGTTTTTGTTTTTTTTTTGAGTTGGAGTCTCACTCTGTCACCCAGACTGGAGTGCAGTGGCCGCTCTCGGTCACCACAGCCTCGACCTGCTGGGCTCTGGCGATCCTTCCGCCTCAGCCTTCCGAGTAGCCGGAATTACGGGCGCGCGCTACCACGCCCGGCTAATTTTTTTGATTTATTGTAGAGATGAGGTCTCGCCAAGTTGCCCAGGTGGGTCTCGAACCCGTGGGCTCAGGCAATCCACTCACCTCAGCCTCCCAAAGAGCGGGATTACAGGCTGAGCCACCGAACCCGGTTCTATAAGCTATTTTAAAGAACTCTATGGTATTCTACTATACAAACATATCAAAGTTAATTTAACCTATTATTATTGGACATTTAGGATATTTCAAATATATTTTGCTAGTGTTGAACATTCTGGTACTGAAGTCTTTATCCACATACACGGCTAGTTCCCTCACCTAAGTGTCTAGAAGCAGAATAGCTGAACTAAAGGAATACACATCTTCAGTCCATAGTACAAAGAGTCAAATGAACATGCAAAAGGTTAAGCGAATTTGAAAGGTCATGCTAATTTTCATTCCTGTTCATGTATCTACGCTGGAGCTAACTCTTGCTGGCATCATTTTTTGTTAATTCTGTGGTAGTCAGAAAGCATACTGTGTATTCGTTCAGTCATTTAAAATGTATTGAGGTTTGTTTTATAGGCCAACATGTAGTCGCTCCTGCTGAATATTCCATGAGCACTCGCAAAGAACGCGCATTTTGCCGTTGTTGAATGAAGCATTCTGTAAATGTTGGTTAGGTCAAGTTGCTTGCTAGTGTTGCTGAAATCTTCCACATCCTTTCTGATTTTCTGTGTCCTTGTTCCATCAAGTAAAGAGAAGGAGATCTTGGCATCTCCGTTATAATTTTGAATTTGTCTGTTTTCCCTTTCTGTCAGCTTTTCTTCCTGTGTCTTCATTTAAAGTTCTGTTGTTGGGGCACACACATAGTCTTGTTATGTCTTCACTAATAATTGCCCTGCTTATCATAATTTCATGTTCATCTTTATCCTCGGTAATATTCTCTGTCCAAAATTCTGCTCTGTCTGCTATAAATACAGCCTGTTTAGTTTTTCTGGATTCGCGTCTGTATGGCATATCTTTACCCAGCCTTTCACTTCTAAATTATTTATGTCTTTATATTTAAAGTGGGTTTCTCATAGACAACATAGATTGGTTCTTGCCTTGTTTTAAAAAAATCTAACCTGACAATTGCTTATTTTTAATTGGAGCATTTATCCCATTTATTTGATATAATTCTTGATACAGTTGGGTTAAATCTGTTATCTTGCATTTTCCCCTGATTTTGTCCCATATATCTTTTGTTTCTTCTTTCTTTTTTCTGCCTTATTTGGGAGTAATTGAGTACTTTTCACAATTATACTTAAAAAAACAAAACAGTAACAAAAACGAGGAGGGAGAGATTACTTACACACTAGGAATTTTAGATAGTAGAATTCTCTACAAGAAAATTTAAAATAAATGTGATTGAAATATCCAAAGATACCAAGAAAAAATTTTCCTTTAAGTAGGATTTAATAGGAACTAAATAGAAGGTAAAAATGCTCTTGCCACAGTCAAACTTCTGTAGCCGTTTGGCACTGCCTGTCTTGGACTAACTCCCATGAAGGAACCAAGCCAATGTGATGTCACCATACTTAAGAGGACTAAGCAGAAGGAAACATTTTACCAAGGTTTACAGCATTAAGGAACAGTGTGTCGAGCATGATTTAGTGTTGCAAGGTGATCCTGTGCTAGTCAAACATCCACAGACAAGGAACCCTGGGGTCACAGAGGATCTCAGTTCAGGTGGATAGAGGGGACACAACCTGATTGAGGGACAGCTAGGAGTTACTTAGCATGCAATTGTACTTTATCTCTGCTCTTGGCTTATTAGCTTTTTGTTCTTAAAAAAAATCAGGGTCAGCCGGGCTCGGTGGCTCAGCCTGTAATCCCGCGCCTTTGGGAGGCTGAGGTGAGTGGATTGCCTGAGCCCGCGGGTTCGAGACCCACCTGGGCAGTGAGACCTCATCTCTACAATAAATCAAAAAATCAGCCGGGCGTGGTAGCGCATGCCTGTAATTCCGGCTCTCGGAAGGCTGAGGCGGAAGGATCGCCGGAGCCCAGCAGGTCGAGGCTGCGGTGGCCGGGAGCGACCACGGCACTCCAGTCTGGGCGGCAGAGTGAGACTCCAACTCAAAAAAAAAAAAAAAAAAATCAGGGTCTTATTCTGGTTGTGCAGCAACATGATCACAGCTCACTATAGCCTTGACCTCCTGGACTCAAGCGATCCTCCCACTTCAGCCTACTGAATAGCTGGGATTACAAGCACATGCCACCATGCCTGGCTTTTTTATATTTTTTGTAGAGACGAGATCTCCCTGTGTTACTTAGGCTGGTTTCATATTCCCTCCTCAGGTGATCCTCCCGCCTTGGCCTCCCAAAGTGCTGGGATTATAGGCATGAGCCACTATGTCCAGCCACATTATTGCTTTTAGTGGTTGCTCTAGGGTCTACAGTATATATCTTTAACTATCCCAGCCTCCACGTCTGCCTCCACTACCACCTTCACCACCGCTACTGTTGCTGGGTGGGGTGTGGTACAACACTCGTGGGTCCTCTGACACACTACTGAAAGGAATTTCAGAGTGGCCAACAAAGTTTTGAAACAGAATTCACTAGAGAAAATGAGATGGGGTGGGGGGGGGGAGAGAGAGAGAGAGAGAGAGAGAGAGAGGAAGCACAGGCAAGAGAAAAACCACGCTTTTGCTTTTTACGCAAAGCTTGTTACAGCTGTGCGATCATCATCATGCTGAATAGGATAGGTTACATATACCACCTGAGAAGGGCTCTGCTTCTGATGGGTGAGGGGGTGAGCTTTTCCCAGAATATGCCTTTTGCCTTTGACAAGAGACCTGAGACACTTGGGAATGTACAAGTTCATGAGCTAAAAGGTGGTCTGTGGAACATTTCTGTAGCTTTCAATTCCTGGTCCAAGAACCACCTTGATGGGCTTATCCTTTGGTGAGCCCAGGGGGTGGGGTGGCCTGGCGGGTCCACATTCTAGCCCTGCCTGCAGAAAAAATATCTGAACCCTTCCTTATTTTAAACCAGAAACAGCCTACAAGAAACTGTACTTCCGGCTACCTGGAAGGCTGAGGCAGAAGGATTGCTGGAGCCCGGCAGGTCGAGGCTGCGGTGGCCGGGAGCGGCCACTGCACTCCAGTCTGGGCGACCGAGGGAGACTCCAACTCAAAAAAAAAAAGAAAAGAAATGTATCTATCTGTGCCTAACCTATACTGACTACTCTGCCTCCTCACCTCCATCTCCGCCTCCACCATCTCCACCTCCACCTTCACCACCACCGTCATAGCCATGGAAATAATGCCGGCAGTAGGCCAGGTATTATTTGCTGCACCTTTTATATTTTAACTTCTTTAGTCATCACATCAACCCTGCAACATAAATGTCCACTTTTCACTGCTGTCCTAATTTTACAGGGCTTTGGAGAAAGATCGTTGTTGAGCTTTCGGAATCCTTGGTCTATGACGACAAATGCTATTCCAGTGTTGAAGGTAGCAGCTTCATTGCCTAAGCTTGTTTCAGGGAAATACATTCAATCAGTCATTCACTCATAAACATTTATGCCGTGTCTCCTGTGTGGCAGAAAGATGAATAGCCAACAAAGGCCGGCATCGCTCCCCTCCTGTCTCCCTCCATCCTCTCTCTGCCAACGCGCAGGAAGAATGTAAGCCATCACTTTCCACTGTAATGCCTTTACCTGAAGAACCCAGGCTCCAAGCTCTGGGTGTTGGTCTCCTATCCCTTGCCCTACATGAGGCTGGGTTGACCGTGGCTTTCAGAGTATCTTGGGCTGCAGGTGTTGCTTCCCTGCTCCCTTCCATTCCTTCCTCAGAGCTCCTCCTGCTTTGGTCCTAATGTCAGGTTGATGGGCTAATAGCTTTGTGTCCCCAGGCCTGAAGTCTGACAGCTCAGGGGCTTCCTAGGATTCTGGGACTATGGCATTTCTGTACAGCAGGCTTGTTTCTCTGTCTTCTGCACTCGAAACTCCTGAGAAGTAAGGTTGTGTGTATTTGACTCACTGAAAATCGCACAAATGGAACTTTCCTCATTCAGTTTCTCTGAGGAGCGTGGGCTGTGAAAGTGCGGGTCAACGTGTGCCTGGGACAGTTCTGGTCGGCACCTGTCATCCACGTGCCATTATTAATTGCACACCCCCATTTGCTCACAAAGAGTGTGCTGGTTATTAGATGAAAAATCGTTTGGGTATCTGAAGTTAAGAAACCTCAGACCCGATTTGGTTAAAGCTTAACCTGTTTGCTCATCTGTTAAATGAGAACAGTTCTCATAGATGTTGTCAAGGTAGATGAAAGATGAGACGGAAGTGCTTTGAACTTGTCCGAAAAAAGGCACCGCAGAAATCCAAGGTGCTGTACTGTTGTTAAATTTTTATTAGGCCTTTTGGCCTGTACTGGAGGCACTCTGATCTAGGCACTTGCAAACACTTTATGTTACGGCCATGATTTTGTACATCTGCTTACATATTCTTATGAATTTCCATCCTTAGCCTGGCTGCCCCGAGTGTGCAGAATCATGAACATGTTTCCCGCAGCTCACGTTGGGGTCCAAGGATGGAGGAGTCTGCCCTCTTTGGAACTGTGGGCTCTTAGTTGATAGGAACGGGAAGTGGGAAGACCACAGTGAGTCATGGAAGGCCCTAGAAGCCAGGAGTCAGGACAGATCCATCTATGGACCACACATGTTTCACTCATTGCTGGTTCTTCCAGTAAATGCACTTGGTGTGAATGCTCAGTTGTGGGTCCTTCTGTGGACACATGCACTTACTTCTTCTTGGCTGTTCACCTGGGAGTGAGATCACTGGGTCAGAGTGTAGGTGCATGTTTAGCTTTCGTAGATAATGTCAAGTAATTTTGTCTTCCCAAAACGAAAAAGAGTTCACACTCCAACCAGCAATGTTTCACAGTTCCAGCTGCTTTGAACGTCACTGACATTCGGTATTTCTGTCCTCTGATTTTAGTCATTATGTGAGGGTTCGCTTTTCTTTCTTTCTTTTTTGAGACAGGGTCTTTCTCTGTCACTCAGGCTGGAGTGTTGTGGTGCAATCATAGCTCCCTGCAGCCTCAACCTCCTGGGCTTAAAGGACCCTTTTGCTTCAACCTCCCAAGCAGTTGGGACTACAGACTTCGCCACCATGCCCGGAGAAGTTTTATACATTTATGTGTAGAGATAGGGTCTTGTCATACTTCCTAGCCTAGTCTTGGACTCCTGGGCTTAAGCAGTCCTCCCTCCTGGCCCTCTCAGAGGGCTGGGATTTCAGCTGTGAGTGACCGTGCCCGGACTTTGTCTTTCTTTTAATGAGCTAATTTGATACTACATGCAATGTTAATTTTGGTTTTTCCATTTTATTTTTCTTAGTTTTAAAAATATGTCTGTCTTCATCTTTTCTTTCTAATCGATTAGTACTGCGTTTTATAGAATAAACACCCTATTTGCAAGATTTTGTACCATACTTTCTAATGTAAAATTCTGGGTCTATTCCCCTTGTAAGTCCTCGCCTTCTGGTGTACTGCCTACAAATGGTTTCTTCCTGACAGTGTGTTCTTCCCACTTCTCAGGCAACCTAGGAAATGGTATCCCACACCTCACTCCTAAGTTTTGTCTTATCCTGCTCTATGAAAATGATGTGGCTTGAATATTAAGTTGATACAAATTCTGCATGGGTTATTCTTAAACCCCCTTCCTTTAGAAGCAAGTTATAGTGTAAAGAACATGGTTTTGCAGTCAGACTGAACTGGGCTCATACGCTGGTCGCACAACTTGCTGTGCGACCCTGGGCCAGTTAGTTAACCCCTCAGAGCTTTGCATTTCCCATTAGTAGAGTAGAAGCAACACAACCCAGCTCTTAGAATTGCGGGGATGGCACATGAAATGGTGTATGTGAAGTGTCCAGCATGCCATACGTACCCAGTTACTACTGGCTTCCTTCCATGCTGGAAGCAGAGACGTCAGCTGCCTCTTTATCACGTTTACCTCTATTCACAAGGCAGTTAAACAGAAAGGCATGAACATAAAGATGGAGACAATGGACATCAAAGACTCCACCAGGGGGCATGGTGGGAAGGGGCCAGGGTTGACAAATGACCTGTTGGGTTCCGTGTTCACGATTTGGGTGGTGCCCTAGAAGCTCCAACTCCAGCATGACACAATATACCCACGTAACAAATCTGCACAAATGCCCCCTGAATCTATAGTTGTTTCTTTTTTTTGAGTTGGAGTCTCACTCTGTCGCCCAGACTGGAGTGCAGTGGCCGCTCCCGGCCACCGCAGCTTCGACCCGCTGGGCTCTGGCGATCCTTCCGCCTCAGCCTTCCAAGTAGCTGGAACTACAGGCGTGCGCTACCATGCCCGGCTAATTTTTGATTTATTGTAGAGATGAGGTCTCGCCTGCCCAGGCGGGTCTCGAACCCGCGGGCTCAGGCAATCCACTCACCTCAGCCTCCCAAAGGCGTGGAATTACAGGCTGAGCCACCGAGCCCGGCTCAAGTATATTAAATGCATTTTGTATTTATATTTTCAATTTACAATGTAAGTTGATTAGTGGGTCATAGCTCCATTGTGAGTTGAGGAACATGTATACTCACTCAAGTGAACCAACTTTTTGAGTTGGTTCCATTCTGAGTGAATACAGTCATGGGCAGAAACTACCTTAGTACCTACCCTCATGGAGCCTAAAGCTTCTGGGGAAAGACATTCTTTAAATAAAAACACTGATGAATGTGTAATTAAAAACTGAGCTGCTCCAGCCTGGGCAACATAGCGAGACCTCATCTCTACAAAAAAAAAAAAAAAAAAAGCCAGGTGTGGTGATGCACACCCTGTAGTCCCAGCTACTCAGTAGGCTGAAGGAAGGGGGTTAGCCTGAGCT